>NW_019957543.1:0-68050 GCF_002910315.2 Salvelinus sp. IW2-2015 | reverse complement strand
CTTTGTCCCTTCTTTGTCCCTTCTTCTCTTCTGCCAAACAATGTGATTTTCAGGATTTATGTTTTAGATTCCGTCTCTCACAGTTGAAGTGTACCTATGATAAAAATTACAGACCTCTACATGCTTTGTAAGTAGGAAAACCTGCAAAATCGGCAGTGTATCAAATACTTGTTCTCCCCACTGTACCTGTTGTATTCGGCACACTTTGATTTGGGGAAACCCAATGAGACTTTCTCTCTCTCTCTCTCTCTTGCTCTCTGTCTTTCTCTTGCTCTCTCTCTCTTTCATTCCGTTTCTATCTCTGCTCCTCTCTCTTTTGTATGATGATGCTGGAATTAAGATATCTCTGTCTCTATCCCTCTTTTTCTCTCTCCCTTGAATATTCCATCATAAGGATATTGTACAAAAAATATTGGTTTAAAACTTTTTACTGCAGTGGGCTAAATCAGTGTCACACAGAGTGATTCTTGATAGTCTTAAACAAATTTACTTTGAAACAAAAAGTATACACCTCACACACATGGTTATGGGCTTAAAAAGAAGACACCTGTACCATGTCAGACAAACTATTTTTTGTTTGCATCCCATTATTACACTTTATATACATCACAGAAGACTGAAATATAAAATATCTGTTTAACCTAGAAACATCAGATTTCCATAGTACATTATTTTTTTAAATCTTTACAAATTATGAAATTATGTGAAATATTTATAACATTCCACCCAAGAGGCCAAAGAGGGTGTTTTTGGTAATTTACTGCAGGAAACAGCTACTAAAAGTCAATAACTGTTAATAAAAAAAGAATGGGTAACACTTTACATTAAGTTGCCTCTATTACTATGTAACTACACAGTTATAACTGTATAATTAAAAAGCAACAATAAAATATCAGTAACAAGGCCATATACAGGGGGTACCGGTACAGAGTCAATGTGCGGGGGCACAGGTTAGTCAAGGTAATTGAGGTATTATGTACATGTAGGTAGATGTAAAGTGACTTTGAACAATAATGGCGTTAAAGGAGTTGGCCGCCGTTTTACGATCGCGTAACCAATTGTGCTATTGTGTATGTTTATGTTTATATGTTTATTGTGTATGTTCATTTTTCTGCCACCGTGTCTCATGAACGAAAAGAGCTTCTTGATATCAGGGCAGCGATTACCGTACTGGAAGAATTCTTCTTCTTCAATGAGTCGGATGGGAAGGATTTACAAGGCCCTGATCCCCGTCATTCGCAGGAGGAAATGGCGGAGGTAGCGTGGACGCCGGTCCGGGTGCCTTGTAAGGATCCGTCGCCGAGAGGGTAATCTGCCTTTACCATCGGTCCTATTAGCCAATTTACAATCAATCGATAATAAAATAGAACTACGAGCACGTGTATCCTACCAATGGGACATTAGAAACGGTAATATATTTTGTTTCACTGAGTCGTGGCTGAATGACGACATGATTAACATACAGCTGGCGGGTTTTAAGCTTTTTAGGCAGGATAGAACAGTGGCCTCTGGTAAGACAAGGGACGGCGGCCTATGCATATTTGTAAACAACAGCTGGTGCAGGAAATTATTTGTTAAGTTTTGTTATCCAATTGATTGCACGTTGGCTAACAGGACTGAGGTTACAGGAGGATTACCTTTTCGCTGTCGGATCCTTACAAGGCACACGACCTACGTCCCTGATATCTGTCTCTTCTTCATGCGAATGATGGGGATTTGGGCCTTGTCTGTTGTCTGTAGTAAATCCTTCCAAAATGTAACTAATGGTTTGTAATTACACGTTTGAAAGGCACCTGTGAATTACAAATCAAATCAAATGTTTTGTAACATTTGCCAAACACAACAGGTGTAGACATTACTGTGAAATGGCTTACTTACAAGCACTTAACCAACCATGCAGTTTTAAGAAAATAGAGTTAAGAAAATATTTATAAAATAAACTAAAGTAGAAAATAAAGATCTAGTAAAAAATAAAGTAGTAACACAAAATAATAATAACGAGGGTATATACAAGGGGTACCGGTACCGAGTCAATGTGTGGGGGTACTTACCAAGTTATCACCATGTTAATAAAGATCGGACAATTGTTACAATTGTGCAATAACTGATAGCGCTATAACTTTATTACCATGTAATTACATAGTAACACTTATGTAACTACTAAGTTTTTACTACAGTTATTGTACTGGGTGCGTGCTGGTGGCAGGGAATTCAGGCGCAGGAGAGTGACCTTGGTATAAACGGAGCAGTTTAATAAAAATTCAAAAACACCCCGGAAACCAACATATACAAAATAAAATACGAGGGTGCCAAACCCGTCGCACACCAGAACATAACTAGCACCAATACATACAACAAACAATCACCAACAAGGACATGAGGGGAAACAGAGGGTTAAATACACTACATGTTATTGATGGGATTGGAACCAGGTGTGATGGAAGACAAGACAAAACAAATGGAAAATGAAAAATGGATCAGTGATGGCTAGAAGGTCGGTGACGTCGGCCGCCGAACACCGCCCGAACAAGGAGAGGGACCGACTTCGGCGGAAGTCGTGACAGTTATTATGGCATAGTTACATAGTAGGTGGGGCAACTTAATGTAAAGTGTTGCCATTAAAGGTTTATTTATTAATTGGCTTATCATTTTTAATAGGATTTTTTTAAATCACTGGTGATGGGGGGCTATGGATTTGGATATGTGTGCGTGCACGCATGGGCCAGCGCACGTGTTTGTGTGTGTACGTGCATGCTTGTATGTGTTTGTCTCTGTGTGTTTTTGTGCAGGTGAGTATTATACTGCTTGGGTGTGTGTATCGGCATGTGTATTGCCACAAAAAGCCCCTGGCTCTCGTGGATGTGCAGACTTAAATATGCGAGGGCCCTGCCACCCACCGTGTGTTTGGCAGTTTCTCTCCAAGGAATAGGAATAATTTCCAGGAGCCTTCCAACTCTTCCCCGACTGCACGGCATTACCGTGGTATTCCCAGGCCCAGGAGCGAGCTGCCGTAGACCAAATGAGGAACGGTCACCCGGCACTGCCACCCAGGCCTCATAGAATTCATGTTTAATGGATAAATTAATACCTAATGAGGCAGGAAGCTGTCATTAAATGCCCATCTGCGTTCAACATCACTGAGGGAAATGCTGAACAATGTTGAATGCTGCTTGTTCATCTTATGTTTTAATGTTAATGTTGTGTTTTTTAATTGTATTTAATTGTCCTAACAACACAGGTTTTGAAATGTTGTCCTAATGAACTAAGTGCTTGTACTAAGTACAGTGTATATGTGTTTTTGTTACCCATTACCTGCGAAAAGTTTTTTATTTTTTATTTTTTTACAGATGTGCACTATCCTTCAATAATATGTTTTGTGCTTGTGAGCCTCAAGCCAAATAACATGTTCAGTGTCTTTTACATTTGATTGAAATTAATGTCACACCCTGATTTGTTTCACCTGTCTTGTGCTTGTCTCCACCCCCCACCAGGTGTCTCCTATTTTCCCAATTATTCCCAGTGTATTTATACCTGTTTCTGTTTGTCTGTTGCCAGTTCGTCTTGTTTTGTCAGGTCTTACCAGTGCTTTTCCCGTTTCTCCAGTTCTTGTTTTCTAGTCTTCCCGGTTCCAACCTTTCTGCTTGCCCTGAGCCTGCCTGCCATTCTGTCCCTTTTTGACTCTGCCTTGGATTATAGATCTCTGCCTGCCCCTTTTGTTATAATAAATATTCTGAGAACCGAACCATCCGCCTCCTGTGTCTGCATCTGGGTCATATCCTGAGTCGTGATAATTAAAGCTTTTTTGAAATTGAACATTAGTTACAGATACAAGATATCAATGGAGAAAGTTTGATATGGCTTTGTCCGAATAGTATTGATTTCTCCTCAGTGAGTCTGTGGGAGAATGCCTTTTTATTTTTTCAGTTGTAATTGATTTGAAGCTGGTGGAAAAAACTGAGGTTCATCCTTATTTAGCCTAATGAGCACGGCATTTAACACTTCCTGATGTTCATAAGGCTAAATGGCTAATGGAATCCATCTCCCATTGACATCAATGCAGCCGTGCTAATATTTGGCATAGCTGGTTTAGCTATTGACTGTGGCCCAGCAGTTGCTCTTAGATGAAAGAGCTCAAAACTCAGGCATTTCCGTTCATTCTGGCCTTCCAACACACCCACACACACACACACACACACCACACCACACACACACACACCACACCCACACACACCTAAGGCACACACACACACACACACACACACACACACACACACACACACACACAATGTTAAGGAATACCCACCTCCAAGATTTCAAGATCTAATTGTACTAAAATAGTTCTTCGCTCAGAGAGAACATATTGAAAAGACTGAATTGTCTTCTAACGTTTCCAATGTATAAACACTCTGCAGCCATCTTGTATTTCAGCATCAACCCTTGTCCTTGAGAGCATTGTGATGTCACTGGATCCTGCTGCATTATTATAGATTAATTGATTGATTGATTGATTGATTGATTGATTGATTGATTGATTGATTGATTGATTGATTGATTGGAGCGATTAGTTGCCCTTAGCCAGTGGGAGGTATATTATATTCCAGGGAGGACAAAACTCTTTGAAAGGTAAGAGAGATGTTATCTCAAAGTGTGCATTTTATCCAGGGAAAGGTTATAGAGAGGATTATATGAATGGGATTTTAATACCATCAAATGCTCTTATCTTTCGTTTTTAAGTCCTGGAGCTAAACTACAGTGGAGGTTTCACTGATAACCTGCGAAGTCATTTCTACTTACTCAGCTGAAAATCATATTCCTAAAAAATAAAACAGACTATTTATGATGTGTTTCCATGTGGATTTCTTTGTTTGGTTGCATCATTGAAACGTTTCATCTGACCAGAATGCTTATGCATGAAACAGGGTAATCGGTCAGAATCTCTGTCTTCCTCTCTCTCTTTCGCTCTCTCTCTCCCACTTTATCTTTCCTCCTGTTTGTAGTAGTAAGTAGTATTCTGCTGTGTGACTGTGGAAGGCAGAATTTCCTGTCGCTAGCATGGCCAACATACAGTTCCGCACTGGCCACTATTGACCCCCTCTCTGTGCACAGGCATTGGATCAAAGGGCGATCGGGAATCACTCCACGGCCACTAAGAATATCACATTGCCTCCAGGTTAAAGGTTAATAGGCTTCATCTCTGGCCACTGCATTATTTCCTCTCTGAAACAGACCTCTGATTGGTCAATGGGCTGACTTGTCATTGGTCAACAGTCAATTCCACTTCCTAATGATTTTATGACTCTAAGTAGTATTTAGACTGCAAATAGTATTTTTTTGCTAAATAGTGTGTATAGTAAATAACTTGTTGGTTGTTTTTAGATTGATGTAATGGATTTGTATTCATTTTCTTGAATATCCAAGGACATTGAGAATAGACACATTAGGAGTCAAAGACTGTTCTGGAATAATATAGGGACTCAGAGATAATGTAGACTCACGAGGGGGCCTCAGAATTAGCAAGAGACCAGCAGGCCTCCCCACACACTCACTGTAGCACCTAGTGGCCGGTTTCCACGTCATCTCCCAACCAACATCCTCAGACATGGATGTTCGTAGAATCCTGACTTGTTTCACGGGAGACCTGCCTGTATAGCTCACAGTGACTGATTTATATCACAGAGGGCAGCACAGTTTTGTACAGACACACACACACACACACATATGCACTCACACATCAATGGCGGTCTGTGCCATTTAAGACGAGGGAGGATGATAGATTTCTTTATGAACATGGCCTTATTTCTATCACCGCATATTGGATGACTGTCATTCATATTCCATTCACCCAGTTCAATGTAACATCGGTAGGTTTAGGCTACTTCATGATACTCAAATTTTCCTCGTACCCATCATGAGGTTGCTATATCCTAGCCTATGAATGAAAGTTCACAAAGTAGGTGCAGAGGAGCGAGAGAATTTTGAGTAATCAAGGTGACAGACAGTGACACATTCAACACCGCCTTGCACACTCGTGCCTGCATCTAGCTGATCTAGGGTGTAATCATTAATCCAACAGTTGCAAACGAGAGTTTATGTTGGACAAATGCAGGTATGTTTATCCCCGTTTTATTCTGTTTGCATCACATGCAAACACAGTTCACTTTTATACCAGACACATACAAACAGCTTGTTGTATATACATTGAACAAAAATATAAACGCAAAATGCAACAATTTCTATTTTTTTACTGAATTACAGTTCATATAAGGAAATCAGTCAATTTAAATAAATAAATTGGGCCCTAATCGATTTCACATGACTGGGCAGGGTCGCAGCCATGGGTGAGCATGGGAGGGCATAGGCCCACCCACTTGGGAGCCAAGCCAGGCCAATCACAAAAAGGCTTTATTACAGACATAAATACTCCTCAGGTTCATCAACTGTCCAGGTGGCTGGTCTCATACAATCCCATAGTTGAAGAAGCCGGATGTGAAGGTCCTGGGCTGGAGTGGTTACACGTGGTCTGCGGTTGTGAGGCCAGTTGGACGTACTGCCAAATTCTCTGTAAGGCAGCTTACAGTAGAGAAATTAGCATTCAATTCTCTGGCAACAGCTCCGGTGGAAATTCCTACAGTCAGCATGCCAATTGCATGCTCCCTCAAAACATGAGACATTTGTGGCATTGTGTTGTGTTACAAAACTGCACAGTTTAGAGTGACCTTTTATTGTCCCCAGCACAAGGTGCACCTGTGTAATGATCATGCTGTTTAATCAGCTTCTTGATATGCCACACCTGTCAGGTGGATGGATTATCTTGGCAAAGGAGAAATGTTCACTAACAGATGTAAACAAATTTTGTGCACAAAAATTGAGGGAAATACGCTTTTGCGTATGGAACATTTCTGGGAAATTTTATTTCAGCTAATGAAACACACTTTACATGTTGGTTTATATTTTTGTTCAGTGTATAATTCCTTTTTGCATTTCGCACTCAACCTCTTCTCACCTTGTCGTTTGCCTTGTGAACTTTGCAAGCCAAACTTTCATATCATGACTGCTAACCGCTACACACAGCCTACATCGTTGTCATGTCATAGTCAACATATAGTAGCTGCTAGAACTTACGTAAACACGCTACAGTCATAATTAATTTGCATTTTATTGCATGACATAAGTATTTGATACATCAGAAAAGCAGAACTTAATATTTGGTACAGAAACCTTTGTTTGCAATTACAGAGATCATACGTTTCCTGTAGTTCTTGACCAGGTTTGCACACACTGCAGCAGGAATTTTGGCCCACTCCTCCATACAGACCTTCTCCAGATCCTTCAGGTTTCGGGGCTGTCACTGGGCAATACGGACCTTCAGCTCCCTCCAAAGATTTTCTATTGGGTTCAGGTCTGGAGACTGGCTAGGCCACTCCAGGACCTTGAGATGCTTCTTACGGAGCCACTCCTTAGTTGCCCTGGCTGTGTGTTTCGTGTCGTTGTCATGCTGGAAGACCCAGCCACGACCCATCTTCAATGCTCTTACTGAGGGAAGGAGGTTGTTGGCCAAGATCTCGCGATACATGGCCCCATCCACCTCCTCCTCAATACGGTGCAGTCGTCCTGTCCCCTTTGCAGAAAGCATCCCCAAAGAATGATGTTTTCACCTCCATGCTTCACGGTTGGGATGGTGTTCTTGGGTTGTACTCATCCTTCTTCTTCCTCCAAACACAGCGAGTGGAGTTTAGACCAAAAAGCTCTATTTTTGTCTCATCAGACCACATGACCTTCTCCCATTCCTCCTCTGGATCATCCAGATGGTCATTGGCAACTTCAGACGGGCCTGGACATGCGCTGGCTTGAGCAGGGGGACCTTGCGTGCACTGCAGGATTTTAATCATGACGGCGTTGTGTGTTACTAATGGTTTTCTTTGAGACTGTGGTCCCAGCTCTTTTCAGGTCATTGACCAGGTCCCTGCCGTGTAGTTCTGGGCTGATCCCTCACCTCTCCTGATCATTGATGCCACGAGGTGAGATCTTGCATGGAGCCCCAGACCGAGGTGATTGACCGTCATCTTGAACTTCTTCGCATTTTCTAATAATTGTGCGCAAAGTTTTTTGCCTTCTCCCCAAGCTGCTTGCCTATTGTCCCTGTAGCCCATCCCAGCCTTGTGCAGGTCTACAATTTTTTTCCCTGATGTCCTTACACAGCTCTCTGGTCTTGGCCATTGTGGAGAGGTTGGAGTCTGTTTGATTCGAGTGTGTGGACAGGTGTCTTTTATACAGGTAACGAGTTCAAACAGGTGCAGTTAATTACAGGTTAATGAGTGGAGAAACAGGAGGCGCTCTTAAAAGAAACCTAACATGTTCTGTGAGAGACGGGAATTCTTACTGGTTGGTAGGTGATCAAATACTTATGTCATGCAATAAATTGCAAATTAATTACTTAAAAGTCATACAATGTGATTTTCTGGATTTTTGTTTAAGATTCCGTCTCTCACAGTTGAAGTGTACCTATGATAAATTACAGACCTCTACATGCTTTGTAGTAGGAAAACCTGCAAAATCGGCAGTGTATCAAATACTTGTTCTCCCCACTGTATATATACACACATATATATATATACATAACGCTCTCTCTCTCTCTCTCTCTTCGCTTCTCCATAATTTAGGAAGAAATGTATTTGTACAAAGTTGTTCAACTATTGTCTTTATGGATCTTTGAGTCAACTACTCACCACATTTTATGCACTGCAGTGCTAGCTAGCTGTAGCTTATACATTTAGTACTATATTCATTCTCTGATCTTTGATTGGGTGGACAACATGTCATTTCATGTGCAAGAGCTCTGATAGGTTGGAGGATGTCCTCCGGAAGTTGTCATAATTACAGCGTAAGTCTATGGAAGGGGGTGAGACCATGAGCCTTAGGTTTTGTATTGAAGTTAGTATACCCAGAGGTGCTACCATATACACCATAGTGCTACCATACAGAGTGCCGCTGATGCTACTGTAGACCTTATTACAAAACAGTGTGTTTTTAATCAATTATTTGGTTACATGTAAATATATATGTTATCATTTTGTCTGAAAAGGATAACTTTTTTAAATGTTTCCACTATTTACATTTTTATGAAATTCACTGAGGAGGATGGTCCTCCCCTTCCTCCTCTAAGGAGCCTCCACTGTCACACACGCACACGCACACACAACACGCCCACACACACACACACACACACACACACACAACACACACACACACACACACACACACACACACACACACACACACACACACACACACACACACACACACACACACCACACACACACACATCACGCATTGGCACATGTTGTCCCAAATCCCGTAATGACAAAATATTCAAGTTAATTGACATGATAGAATACATTAGTATTTTTTTTAAATCCACGACACAAATTTGGACAAAACATGATTTCGCAGGTGCTATTTTTCAGCTATTTTTCAGAATTTGGCCCACAGACTTGCCTGAAACTGGCTGAAAGTTTCCGTTTAGAAGGGTGGAGAAATACATCTTCCCCCAGAACTTCATCGAGCATCTGACTAAATTATGATTTTAGTTCTGGGTGTCCGAGAATACTTGCTAACGTGCCTAAACCTGTCAAACTTGCTCGTAAAATACCTGACGTTTTCCGATTCAGAGAATAGTTTGTTACATTAGTCAGGCTGTGGGAATTTGGCCAATTTGAACGTTTGGCACTGTTGAATGGTGGTTGAGATTCTGTGGACCTTAGTGGAACGTGAAAGACAACCACCGTCTATCAACCAGCAGCTTTCTCACTCACAGTATGAGACAGCAATTGGATATTTCTCTACAAATGAATGCCTAATCTATATCTGCTGCCTGTATCTGCGTCATAAGCATATCGACCAGACCACATTCTCGGACAAATCCTTATTATTAAACATCTGAAAATGGTACAGATCAAATGATTCTGAATCTGAGTCATAATATACTATGCTACAGCTATTTTCCAGACAAGTGTGGTCTATCAATATCAATGCATTGACTTTACCTTGGATTATTCGATTTATTTGTCAGGGACAATTCATATTGCTGTAATCAACGTGTCTGTAAAGGCGGCAGATTTAGCTCATGTGAGATATGGCTGCACGTAGTCCCTCAGCAGGTCGTCAAAAACATTTTAAGATAATTGAATAATACGGTCATGAAGTAGACCCTTTTATCTAAAGTGACCTAAAAACCTGTCAACATTGATAGATACACGTATTCAGTATATGTGTCCCATGTGGGAATTGAACACATAGACCTGATGTTGCCAGCATCATGCTCAGTCTAACCCGCTAATCCTTTGGAACCAATTGAAATCAATGGCAGCATGCAAAGGAGCACGTAAAATGGAACAGGGTATTTTACATAGCGTTACATTTGAAGTGCTGCAGTACATTTAGAGCCAGATGAACACCCTGACATGGCTACGTCCCAAATACAAATCCTATTGGCAGCAGAGACACAAATGTGTGTTTATGTGTTAAGCATGCAATGCTACATCTATTACTTTCCCTCCAAGTATACTTAGCCAATTAGGCTCTAGTTGAATCTTAGAGAAATTGAAGGGATAATTTTTTATTGCACATGGGGTCACGTTGCGAGCTCAATAAGCTGAGCGTGTAGCCACAGACCCATAGGGCATCGATTTATTTTTAATGGAAGATGTCACACGTTTCATTTTGTACATTTCAGGAAGAGCTCGATAAGGTAAATGCGTTTTCACTTTAACAAGAGCCAGTTAGCTATTTCTGTGTTTTATTATTATTATTTTCCCTTGTTTTTCTAGTCACTGAGGCATGTGCATATACTGTGAGGGCGTTAGCATATCTCAGCGTTGTAGTACTCAGTCGGGTCTCGAGATCACATATTGAGTGCCTCGGTGTCGGATGCATTTGTACTCGGTCTTGATTCGGTTGCAAGCAGTGAGGACTCTAATTTCTTCCTGAGACCAGCTGAGACCAGAGGAGTATAATTATCAGCTTCCATTCAGTCAGCGCATAAAACTGCTTTGGCAGGCCAGAAATATACACTATTTTAATGAAAAGAAAATATCTTAACAGCCTTATCTATAATAGACATGTTTGCGCAGTGGTGAACCCTTACGAAAAAAGATTGCAGTCAGAGTGCAGGATAACTGCAGAACACTGTAGTATAACTGTAGTTAGAATGCAGTTTAAACTGCAATTATTCTGCAATCACAAATGTTTTCTCAGGGTAGGGCCTTGTGACAAGTTTGTGATTCAGAAAGGACAGCAGCCGTTATACCAGCACACTCATGTAGGAGAGTGAACTTTTTGTAAAACACAAAGAGCCAGTGGTGTAGTGGAGGGTATACGCAGGTATGAATTGCATACCCACTTTTATTTCAATGGGTATTGCGTATGCTCACTTCTTAATCCCTACTGATGTGTATCAATGTGGTGTAGTGGAGGTATACGACTTATCATTATGTAGTACAATAGAGAAATCATGCACAAATTAGCCTACACAATCGCAAAGCAGGTGAAATACATTCACATCCATGCTGCATACATCACCTAGTTGGAATATCATCTGCAGGCAGCAAGAGTGTACAGCTCTCAGCTGGTTTTGGTATGGAGCAGCTCACAGAATAATGACATACGTAGCCGGTAGGGTAGAAAATACGTTTCAACTTATGAAGATCTACCACTAAATGCTAACTTAGGCAACGATGAGTATGCAAACCAGGTATTGAAAACGTTTAGTCTGAAGTGTTGGTTAGTAGACAATTTGTGAAGCGCAATTGTCATCAGGTGCTGTTTGCATCAGGGACGTAGACATGGATGGGCCTGGGTGGACACAGGCCCGCCCACTTTGGAGCTGGCACCTGACATGCCCACCCAATCAGATTGATGTGGTTTAAGCATTGTTGTGGACTTAGACCATCACATTTTTGTGTTTATTTCTCTTTTTTTTTATTGTTGATTTTGAGATTGAAAAAATATATTTTCTACACAGGGTACCTTTCCTTAGCTGGGTGGGCTGTTTGGCAAAATTAGAGTATACCAACTTCTCCAGGCATGACTACATCACTGGATAGTGCTAATGGAAAGACAGCAGTCACACACAGCATGATGTTAAAGCACCATTACACCACTGCATAGGGCTGATGGAAAGACAGCAGTCACACACAGCATGATTGTTAAAGCACCTCTACACCACTGGATAGGGCTGACGGAGAGACAGCAGTCACACACAGCATGATGTTAAAGCACCATTACACCACTGCATAGGGCTGATGGAAAGACAGCAGTCACACACAGCATGATGTTAAAGCACCTCTACACCACTGGATAGGGCTGACGGAGAGACAGCAGTCCCACACAGCATGATGTTAAAGGACACCTACACCACTGCATAGGGCTGATGGAAAGACAGCAGTCAACAACAGCATGATGTTAAAGGACCTACACCACTGCAGAGGGCCGATGGAAAGACAGCAGTCACAAACAGCATGATGTTAAAGGACCACTACACCACTGGATAGGGCTGATGGAGAGACAGCAGTCACACACAGCATGATGTTAAAGCACCATTACACCACTGCATAGGGCTGATGAAAGAACAGCAGTCACACACAGCATGATGTTAAAGCATCACTACACCACTGGATAGGGCTGATGGAGAGACAGCAGTCACACACAGCATGATGTTAAAGCATCACTACACCACTGGATAGGGCTGATGGAGAGACAGCAGTCACACCCAGCATGATGTTAAAGGATAAGCAGTCCATGAACTCGGACATAATAAGCCAGTAGGTCTCAATCAATAGTATAAAAAAACACAACCATTTAGCATTATATAGCTTGCTACATACAGTTGAAGTCGAAAGATTTCATACAGTTAGGTTGGAGTCATTAAAACTCGTTTTTCAACCACTCCACAAATTTCTTGTTAAACAAACTATAGTTTTGGCAAGTTGGTTAGGAAATCTACTGTATGCATGACACAAGTAATTTTTCCAACAATTGTTTACAGACAGATTATTTTACGTATGATTCACTGTATCACAATTCCAGTGGGTCAGAAGTTTGCATACATTAAGTTGACTGTGCCTTTAAACAGCGTGGGAAATTCCAGAAAATTATGTCATTGCTTTAGAAGCTTCTGATAGGCTAATTGACATAATTTGAGTCCATTGGATGTGTACTTGTGAATGTATTTCAACGCCTACCTTCCAACTCAGTGCCTCTTTGCTTGACATGATGTCAAGCAAAGAGCAAAAGCAAAAGCAAAAGCAAAAGAAATCAGCCTAGATCTCATTAAAAAAAATTGTAGACCTCCACAAGTCTGGTTCATCCTTGGGAGCAATTTCCAAACGCCTGGAGATACCATGTTCATCTGTACAAACAATAGTATGCAAGTATAAACACCATGGGACCATGCAGCTGTCATACCACTCAGGAAGGAGACGCATTCTGTCTCCTAGATATGATCTTACTTTGGTGTGAAAAGTGCAAATCAATCCCAGAACAACATCAAAGGACCCTTAGAAGATGCTGGAGGAAACAGGTACAAAGTATCTATATCCACAGTAAAACGAGTCCTCTATCGACATAACCTCAAAGGCCGCTCAGCAAGGAAGAAGCCACTGCTCCAAAACCTCCATAAAAAAGCCAGACTACGGTTTGCAACTGCACATGGGGACAAAGACCATACTTTTTGGAGAAATGTCCTCTGGTCTGATGAAACAAAAATAGAACTGTTTGGCTATAATGACCATCGTTATGTTTGGAGGAAAAAGAGGGTGGCTTGCAAGTCAAAGTTCACCATCCCAACTGTTGAAGCACAGGGGTGGCAGCATCATGTTGTGTGGGTGCTTTGCTGCACGAGGGACTGGTGCACTTCACAAAATAGATGGCATCATGAGGTAGGAAAATTATGTGGATATATTGAAGCAACATCTCAAGACATCAGTCAGGAAGTTAAAGCTTGGTCGCAAATGGATCATCCAAATGGACAATGACCCCAAGCATACTTCCAAAGTTGTGGCAAAATGGCTTAAGGACAACAAAGTTAAGGTATTGGAGTGGCCATCACAAAGCCCTGACCTCAATCCTATAGAAAAGTTGTGGGCAGAACTGAAAAAGTGTGTGCGAGCAAGGAGGCCTACAAACCTGATTCAGTTACACCAGCTCTGTCAGGAGGAATGGGCCAAAATTCACCCAACTTATTGTGGGAAGCTTGTGGAAGGCTACCCGAAATGTTTGACCCAAATTAAACAATTTAAAGGCAATGCTACCAATTACTAATTGAGTGCATGTAAACTTCTGACCCACTGGGAATGTGATGAAAGAAATAAAAGCTGAAATAAATAAAAAATATTTTTAATTTTACGAAGATTAAATGTCAGGAATTGTGAAAACTGAGTTTATATGTATTAGGCTAAGGTGTATGTAAACTTCCAACTTCAACTGTAGCGAGATTTATCTCCCCAGCAAAGAAACCGGCAAAGAACATTCCTGATTGCATATTGTTTTCCTCTTCAGTGTTAACCCTTTATTTTCTAACAAAAACCGAAGAGATTAAATCAGAACGTCATTCAAAATAATAATAATTATTATTATTGTATTATTATAATTATTTTTTCAAAAATCCTTAGCCCTTCTCTGAAGGCGTAGAAGGCCCATTGTTCCCCACTGTGTTTGGGTTAGTAATAATTTGTAGAGTGGCTCTATTTTCCACCAGAATGCATTTTTCACTATTCAGAATGTTTAAAGAACCCATATTTTGTTCTGAAATATGAACTCAGAAATACTGGACATGTTGGTGGTTATTATGGTGGTGATTTGACAAAATTACAATCATGGTCATTTTTCTGGTCTCGGTTTTCCCCCCCACCCCCGGTCTTGGTACTGAATCGGTCGTTAGGTGGTCTTTAACACAACACTGACATTCTTACTGTCAATCGACATGATTTACTACTTCAACCTCTATTGTACTACTGCTCCCAAACTAAAGATACAATTAGCGTAACTTGTTTGTGTAGTGACATCATCACCTGCTGATTGATTGATTGCTCTCTTGGTCCATTCATAGCCCGTGAGGGCATTGTGAGGTTGCGACCTTAAGAGGATAGAGGAAATGGCGACGATAAGCAGGGGGTCATCCTTGTGGAGATTTCACAGTATAATCATCATTGAGTCACCTGCAACAACCCCACTGTCCACTCAACTGGTCACTCTACCCCACCTATAATAAACACAGTTTTAACCATTATTTCACCCACTAAGTCATTGAAAACAAGTTTTCTTTTACAAGAGCAACCTGGTTGGTCAGAAGGTGAACTGTTAAAAGAAAAGGTGACACTGCAATTAAGAAACTGTACATCACTTTGAAACGATCAGACAACATGGCCACCTCTACAGCCCCCGCCTCCATCCCTCTCCCCTACACCCTCCAACTCGCAGGACAACAGAGGCATGCCCAGGAGGACAATAAAGCATTGTCAGTTTCCAGGCAAAAATAGAGACAAAGTGAAGAGGAAATAATTAGTTCGCAACAGGACACACGGCTCGCCGAGGATAACCCGGCCTTCAAACGACAGGCCTTGGTTTGGCCGGAGTGAGTATCGGAATAGTTTAGAAGTGGGCGCACTTCAAAAGGCCTCCTCAGAGGCAGTTTTTTTGCAAGTTGAGTCGTTTTTTCCTGCTATTCTTGTTGGCTTGAGTTTTGGGTTGCTATAAGTAGCCTGCATCCTGTCCCCTCTGTGGTCTCAGGTGGATAGGTTTTGTTTTTGTAGCTGGGGCCAAAGCTTAAATAGTTCACTGTGAGCTTCCAGATGCTTCTGTTTGGCAGGTCCGATTGGCATCTTAGCAACGCGCTAGTCTATCACTCCACCGAAGTGGACGCAACTCAACGGGACAGGATATAGGGCTCTCTTTGTCGGAGGCTCCGAGCCTCCGCCTTTTTGTCGGAGGCTCGCCTAGGAAAACATTTTAGTGTGGAATTGAAAGACGCAAGGCATGAATTCCAATAGCTGTGGAGCCACCTGTGGTCACATGTAGTTCATCTTTTTCACTTTTATTTATTCACTATATTTCACAAGTCATGTTAGGGTCTGTTTTGTTCACGCTTTCTGACTAGCACACCAACATGCCATTTTCCCCAAAAAAACTTTCTGTTTATTTAAACAGAACCGGCCTATCGATGTACTGTATGCACCAAATTGACTATGTAGGCCTCTGTACTAACTGTGATGTATACCAAAGTGAGAGCTGTAAAGAAACAATTGTTTTGTATGTTCTATTTGTATATTTAAGATGTTTTATTACATTGAGAATCTTACAGTGGGTCGGCAGTGATATAAATATTATCCTTCTGTCCTAAGTATAACAATCAACCATCAGAGTTTGAGGGTATTAAGAATAGGAACATTCATTTTAGCCAATAAATGATGTGAAGATATAGGCTGCTGTTGCATTTTATGCAAATTCTACAATTATATTATTAAATAGGCTATGTGTCAGTACAAGGTATGGTTGGGAAATTATGATGTCATTTATTTGTATTTTTGCGCTCCGTCACCTAAAAAAATAGCACTGCACCAGTGGTCCTGCCAGACCCTGCCACTTTTTTTTGCACCCCAAAAAAATCGGACTGATCTAAATTGCTAGTTGGGTCATGGGTTCGGGTGGCTTTCCGATGAGTTGGGTCTGAATGGGAACTGAATCGGATTGATATAAAAGGATGTTAAAAGAAAGTGCTCGGGAACAAAAAACATGGCCTAGTTGGAGACAGACTTAAGTGTGGGCCAGCAGGCGTCAAGCAAGGTGAGGCTTGACACCTGATTTCAATGCACCAGTAAACGTCACAGTATCCCCCCCTCACTCCAAGATAAACACAGGTTACCAGTGCCCTCAATCTGCTACTTAAGACCCTATAGCTGCCTGCCTTTGCCGTCTGTCTCCTCACCTGTTCCTATCCCTCTCCCTTAGATTTTGTGTTGTTTCTATCTTATTGAAAACGCCCTCCATATTTATCAGTGGTGGTCTGGTCTGGTGGTTTGGACCTGGCCCTCCCACTCCAGTCAAAGGGACACATGGCCTACTGTTAGGCCGCCACGCCTAATTGCCGTGGGGTTACCCAACAAGGGTGAGCAGGGGTGGTTGAAAGGGGCCACTTAGTTCAGTAAATTACCTTTTGCGGTACTGTAATTACCTGCTTCTTAGGGGGAAGTTTGTGTGGTCACCTGTGGGAGGCCGGAACCAGAGCCAGAATGCACCGTTTCACTGCATCTCCTCCTCCTATTGCACCCGCCTGCGTCATTTTTGTAAAGCCACCCGTGTCAGACAGACCACCCCAAGCCTCCTCTCCCCCTCTCCCTTCCCCTTCCCTCCTCCTTCTCCTAATTGTTCCTCTTCTCCCCCATTCCCTTCCTCTTAATGACTTTCAACTTTGTCTGCCTTTCCTCCCGTGAACCGCAGGTCATCCTCCCCATTAATTGTGGTGGGTCCGGTGATTAGGGGCAATGAGGGAAAGTGGCGGAGTTTGCACCTTGTTTGGCGGGGACGTGTGAGAGAAGAGACACTGGACTGTTTACGCAGCAGAAGTAGTGGGCCAGAAAAGAAAAGTCCCTGTCATTGTTACTGCTTGACCACTTGACCTCTGCTATCTAAAATGAAATTTTACAGTGTTTGCGTAGCAGTAGTAGTAGACATAAGTGAAGTAACATATGTCAGTCCCTCTCATTGTTAACCCTTGACCTCTGCTCTCTAAAATGAATTACATATTTCGAAACTATGTCCAGGGTTTACATAGCAGTAGTAGTAGGTCTAAGGCAGGGATTCATTTCAGGGTGCTTTAGAGCGCTGCACGCTGGACTATGGGCAAGGCGTCTTTTGAAGGAATTTTCCTCGACGTTTGATAAGATCGCATTCATGTTAAATGCAACGGATGACAGCTCAATCATAAATTACTTTTAAAAGTCAAGTGCAGCCTGCCCTGCAATGAATCCCAGGCCTAAGTACTGTTGTCTGTAAGCTGTTTTGTGTCCATGACATTATTATTACCCCTTGACCTTTGATCTCTACTCTTTAAAATGAATTACATATTTCAGTTTTAGACTATTTCCAGTGAATGTAAGACTGGGAGATTTGGCATTACCTTTGACCTATTTAAACATGTTGGCTGGAGTTTTACTGTTATCTATTGCCAGGGAAGGAGAGATGTGAGACACAATTGTATTCTACATGTAACCCAGGAGCAGGTTAACAATTCATACATCCATAAAGACACACGCACATCAACCTCATTGTTTATTTCTAGTCTGTAAAGCGAAGCAAAGCAGTGCCCCCAGACTGAGGTAAAAGGTAAGGCGCAACCGCTCCCTTGCACCCTAATTGTACAGGCGCCAGTGTGGACAATGAAGGTGGAGGGAAGGAGAGAGAGGGGGGGGGGATATGGCGAGGCAGCTTTCCATTATGAGATAGTGTGTATTACAGTAATCTAGTAGGCCTCCCGCGCTATGTGACGCCGTGTGCCAGTCTCCCGGGTGGGCAATCTTCGAGACAGTGGGGAGGCGTCGGCTTATATCTGGGCACATTTGGCATGGCCTAGATGGCTGTTACAGGAACTAGGAAGTGGAACAGAAGTCATAAAATACATTTTTGAGATTTTTGTAGGGAAACTTTTTGTAAACGGTAAAGGCGGTTGAGGTGGAGGTGTCAGGTGGAATTGCGATGGGGTTGAGGGGGTTGTGACGAATTTAAAAAACTGGTTGGTTGGTTACCACCTAGCTCTAATCTCCTGGTGCAGCGTGGAGTGATTATATACACGTGCCTGTGAGGATGGAAGTTTATGTATTTATATAATATTGTGGTCGTGTTTAACGTATTACCATAATTCAAATTCAGTCTTTGTAGGACATCTGACCAGAGCTTCAATTCAATTTAACTTTTTTGTCCCCGAAGGGCAATTTGTTGCAATCCATTACACACATCAAAAGTCCATAACCCTATGATTCAGTTATAAAGAAACAAACTATACATGACGTAGCATGAAATCATATTTAGAATGTGAAGTCCTTTCGGACTTGCCAAGCCTTGATCCACTCTTTTTAGAATTGGTCACTGTGGAAACATCAGCTGGAAGGGCAGTCTGTACTCTGACACCCATCATACTTCTCAGTGTGTCTCCCCCCTCCCTCTCTCTCTCTCTCCCACGCCATCCAGCCAACCCCTCCTCCCTCTCTTCTCCTGTCCTCTCTTCTCCTACCCCATCTCCCCTTTGTCTTCATCCCTTTTTCATTCTAATGAGAGTTGTGTGATCATATTTCACTGACCCGATAGATGCCAAGGATGAGAGGACAAGAGAGAGAGACAGAGAGAGAGAGAGTCTTCACCCTTCACCCCCCCCCCCGAGTCCTGTTAAGAAGTCCCTCTCATCTGGCCTTTTGTTTGTGTCCTGACATGTCTACCTCAGCACAGCTTGGTCACCAAATACCCGCCACCCAAACACGAGAACCAGCATTACGCCACACCAAGGCCCACAGATCAACTGCTAAAACTGGGGGAGGAGAGTGGCGGGGCTGGACAGGGTCAGGGTTGGGAAGGAGGGAGGTCTTAGACACCGTGGTTGCGTCCCAAACGGCCATGGTTAAAAGTAGTGCATTATACAGGGCATAGGGTGACATTTGGGATGCAGCCAGTGTTTACTGGGTCTCTGACTCCTGTCATGGATGACTCTGGGGATGAGGGCCTCCAGCCGACGGACTGTCTGCTCAGTCTTAAAGACCACTTGTTGGACTCCTGCTGATCCTCTAGGGGATCTGGAGCTGGCCTCTAGGCTCTGGAACCAGGCTCAAAGTTCTGGAAGCCAGTCAAAGTTCCGTCACTGAGCTTAGCGCACTATGACGCTGGCAGCAGACTGGCACTATGTTGGCACTAGGCTGGCACCAGGGCAGGGTTCTCTGCTGGCAGAGAAAGAAAAGGTTGGCGTCCCACAGGACATGTGTGTGATGCCTGTTGATGTGTCTACAGGCGTATTGGCGCAGGGCTGGAACAGTGCTGTGTGTGGGGGCCCAAGATTATACACACATGCAAGTGCACACACACAGGGGCACGCAAGCACACACACACACACTAATGGACATATACACAAGCACAGGCACACAAGTGCAGGCAGGGAGGCACACATACACAAGCACATAGACACACACACAAGCACAGAGACACACACACAAGCACAGATACACACACACAAGCACAGAGACACACACACAAGCACATAGACACACACACACACTAATGGACATACACACAAGCACATAGACACACGACAAACACACATACACAAACAAAGCAACATGAGACAACACAGCACAAGCACAATACAAACCAGACAGACTACACACAGCAATGCAGAACATACACTTGCAACACAAGCACATAGAACATGTACAAAATAGACACAAGCACACACACATCACACACACCTACATGACAACATCAACACAGCACATAACCACCACTTCACACATAGCTCACACACACTACGACACACACACATTGGACAACAAGCACACCACACCCAATGCGACACTTCATAGACGGACATACACACAACTTAATTGGACACATCACAACATAGACACACACGACACACAAAGTAGCAATGACCACATACACAACAATGACACTCACAAGATAGACACAACACACCTAATTGCATCTGAGCACACAAGCAATAGCCACACACCACAACAACACACACACACACCCACACACACACACACACACCACACACACACACACACACACACACATCCACACCCACACTACATAGACACACACGATTCCGACACGTAATGGACCACACAACACAACACAACGACAACAACATACCAGCACATAGAACACACAAACTACATAGCACACACACTAAACGAAGCATACTAAGGACATCACACACAACACATACACACCACACTACACGACATAACGACAACACACAAGCACATAGACAACACACACAAGCACATAGGACACCGACACACACAGCACACACACACCTGGACACAAACACATACAAGCACAATAGACACAATCTCAGCAGTTTCCAAGTCAATTAGACACACACATCGCACTTACTTAATCGGGGACACACACACCGACCAAGCTTTTACTATAGACACCCACACACACTAGCAGGCACTAGCACACACATACACACTAATGGTCACCCACTACCATTGCACATTTTTAGGCCACACACCAGCCACCACAACAAGCACCTAGACCACACACGTACACCTAAATTCGGACATTTTCACCACAATCAGGCACATAGACACACTACTACAACCAAGGCAGTAATAGTTACGCAGCTCACATCCAGCTACTAGCCACCAGCACATACACACTAATGGATCATATCACACACAAGCACTATAGACTACACAACATTACACAAAGTTCAGCATAGACCACACCACACAACACACACACTCTAACTGGACATACACACCAGCATCATAGATCACCAATACACATTATATGTGCATCCCAATCACAAGTGTCACATAGCACACACAAAACATCTTTTATTGGACATTACATCAAATACAAGTCACATTAGACTCACACATCACACACCTCAACTCGCGAACATACCCCACAAGCAACTCAGGACACACACACAAACACCCATCACACACACTAATGGCCACATACCACACCACATAGACCACTCATACTACACAAGTTCACACCCTAAAAGACACACAACAAACACACTCATATAGAGAGCATACCACACCAAGCACATAAGTAACGCACACACACAACACTACCCACAACACACAACACAGCACCCACACACACACACAACCACACACACGACACACTCCAACACACACACACACTAATGGACATACACACAGCACATAACACCTAGCACACACACACACACACCACACACACCACAAGGATACAGCCACACATAGACAGGCACACACCGAATGACACACAAGCACATAGACACAAACACACACACACCACCACTAACGGATGGGACACACACAAGCACATTAGACCCACACACAAGCATATAGACACACACACACACACACACACACACACACACACAACACTAATGGACAACAAACACAACAAGCACATAGACAGACACACACACACAAGCACATAGGACCACACATCACACTAATGGACACACACACACAAGCACATTAGACACACACACACAAGCACACACACAGGCACCTAGACACACACATACACCACTAATGGACACCCACACACAAAGCACATAGCACACACACCCAGAACAAGCACATAGACACAGATGTACACACTATGGACATACACACACCAAGCACAAAACACACACACACCAACAGCCCATAGACGCACAACCCCTACAGCACATAGACACACACATACACACTATGGACATACACACACAAGCACCTAGACACACACCAATACACAAGCACATAACACACACACACACTAAATCGGACATACACACAAGCACATAGACCAGCACTACACACTAATGGACACTACACACAAGCACATAGACACACACACACACACTTATGGACATACACACACACGACATAACACCCACACCACAAATGGACCATACACACAAGCACATAGACCACACACAACAACAACACACACACACACACACACACTAATGCACACACACAAGGCACATAGACACACCAGCATATACCAAGACATAGACACAGCATCACACACACACACTAATGGACATACACCACAAGCACATTGGACGCACACACATACAAGCACATAGACACCACACATACACAAGCACATAGAACACACACACACTAATGGACATACACACAAGCACCATAGACACACACACACTAATGGACATACCACAAGCACATAGACACACACCATACACACTAATGAACACACACACACACACATAGACCACACACACACAGCGCACATAGACACACACTACACAACTAATGACACCGACACACACAAGCACATAGGACATACACCACCAGACAACAGCATAGACAACACTACACACTAATGGACACATCACACACAGGCACATAACACACACACACACACACACAATAGACCACACACATATACACAGCCACATAGACACACACATCACACAACAATGGACATACACACCACAAGCAACATGACAACACACACATACACAAGCACATCAGACCACACACACCACACACACACTAATGGACATACCCACAAGCCATGACACGCACATACCAACTAATGGACACACACAAAGGACATAGACACACACGACCCGACTTGGACATACACACACAAGCACATAGACACACACACCACTAATGACATACACAAAGCACAATGACACCACACACATACACCACATCACCACTAATGGACATACACACACAGCACATAGACACCCACATATGACAGTACAACAGACGACACTAATGGACGGACACACGACACAATGTCATCGCAACATAGACACAGCACACACCACTTATACACACACACACAAGGCTACATGAACACACACACATACCACTGAATTACAACCACACACACAGCACACTATGGACAACACAACACACTACGACACAGATAGCACACATCACTACACACTAATGACCAAACACACACAAGCACATAGACACACCACAAACACAGCACATAGACACACCACATCAACCATAGCCACCTCATATCATGGACATACACACACAACATGCACATTAAACACTCATACACAAGCACATCTGACACACACACACACACACCTAATGGATACCAAGCACATAGACACACACATGACACACTAATGACACACACCAAGCACTAGAACACACATTCCACCTTATGGACATACACACAGTTCATGAGTACATAGACACTACACACTCATCTTAATGGATCTACCACAGCACATAGACCTAACACACCCACACTCACACACACACACTAATGATCATACCTACACATCAGTCACATAGATCATTTCACTTTATATACACAAGCAGTATAGATCCACTTTTACAATCACATCCTAATGTGACTTACCCCCACACAGCTATAGCACATTAGACGCATTACACACACACACACAAACGACACACACACACACACAGCCCATCACCCACACACAGCACACACACACACACCCACAAATGACATGACACTTACACACATACACACTAATGGACACTAACATCACTTTTCACAAGCACATAACACACATACACTAGCAACCATAAGACACACACACCACTAATGTGACACCGACCACACACATAGCACATAGAAGCACAAACCACTGCACACACACACTAACGGGATACACACCAAGCATTAGAACAACACACACAAGCAGGGGATAGAACACACACACACACACACACACCACAACTAATGGACACAACAACACAAGCACTATAAGACACACACACACACAAAGCACATAGATACACCCACATACCACACTAATGGTCACACCCACCCAAGCACATAGACACGACAACTCACCACACACGGCACATAGACACCACACATACACTAGATGACATCCACTTACCAGCTTTACATAGGCACACACACACACAGACAAGCACTATAGATCACCAGCATGTACACTACATAATGGAGCATAACACAACAAGCCACATAGACACCACCACACACCAGGCACATAGACGCACACACGATACAGCACATAGACATCACACATACAACTAATGGACATACACACATCAAGCACATAGCACCGGCACATACACAAGCACATAACCACACACACAAACACTAATGGACATACACACATTAGCACATAGACACACACATACACCCCTAATGGACACACACATGACAAGCACTAGAACACACACACAACACACACTTATGCGACATACCATCACAACGCACATAAATCACACCACACACTAATGGACCATTACACACACGCATTATAGCACACCCACACACACACACACCCACACACACACACATCTAATGGATTATACCATACAAGCACATTTAGAGTACACACATCATATACAATTAGCATACTATTATGACATTCACAACACCACACACACTATGGACATTACCATCACACAAGCACATAGACCGCACACACATACATTAAGCACATAGAACACACACAATACACAAGCAAAATAGACCACACAACCACAATGGACTCATAACAAGCACATAGACTAACACAGACACACACTAATGGACCAATACACAAGCAGCATAGACACACAACAATACACACCTATGGAGCCCACACACAGCACACTGAGACACACACACACACACTTGTATGGAATACACACACAGCACATAGACCTCACACACAATAACACAAGCACATACACACACACACACACACTAATTGGACATACACCAAGCCAATGACACCACACACACAACACACTCATGACATTACACACAAGACATAGACACACCATACACACTAATGGACACACACACAAGCAGCATAGACACACACACACACACACTTCGTGGAACATACACACACAAGCCCAATAAACCACACAACACGCTAATGGACATACAACAAAGCACATAGACACCCACACACCCACAACACCACACAGGGCCACACAAACACTAATGGCACATACACTCACACAAGCACATAGACAACACATATACACAAGCCATAGACAACACACACACAACTTAAATGGACATACCGATCAAGCACATAGACGCACCACATACAAGCGCATAGACCACACACACATATCACAGCAGCCATGACACACCACACACTGAATTGGACATACACCCAAGCACATAGACACATTACACACAAACGGAATTTTGGGACCATACACACAAGCACTAGAACCACATACACACTAATGGACCACACCCCACGGGAAGCACATGCCACACCCACACACACTTATGGAAATACACACACAAGCGCCATAGAGCCTTGTCTTACCTGATTCAGCTGTTTCCCATTCGGCAGCTCTAGTTTGTTTTCCCTTTTTAGTTTTTTTTTTAGTTTTTCTTTTTTTTCCTTTTTTTTTTTCTTTTTATTTTTTTTTCTCATTTTTTTTTTTCTCTTTTTTTTTTTTTTTTTTTTGTTCTTTTTGCTTTTTTTTTTTTTTTTTTTTCCCGCTCTGGGGCTGGCTTCCGGTGTAAACAGCCGAAAAATTGGTAGGTGCGAGATGTTAGTAGAGGAAGTTTGGGGCGAAGGGCGAAACACGTCACCCTGAGGACGTTATGTTGCATGGAGTGACTGAGGGATTTGGTCATATATCCATTTAGAAAAACAGATAACATATTACGATTATCACAAAAGAAACAAGTCTTGTTGACTCGGCTGTGCTTTGGTATGTGAAAAAGCGGCAGTCTAGCGTTGTTCATAGACACACACACACATACACAAGCACATACACAAACACACACACACACTAACTGGACATACACACAAGCACATAGACACACACACACACACCACACTAATGGACATACACACACAAGCACATAGACACACACATATACACAAGCACATAGACACACACACACATACTAATGGACATACACACAACGCACATAACACACACCAAGCACATTGACCCACACACACACACACACAAGCACATAGACACACACAGACACACTAATGGACACACACACAAGCACATAGACACACACACACCACACACTTATGGACATACACCACCACAAGCACATAGACACACACACATACACAAGCACATACACACCACACCTAATGGACATACACACAAGCACATAGACACGCACACCACACACTAATGGACATACACACACAAGCACATAGACACACACATATACACAAGCACATAGACACACACACACACACAAGCACATAGACACACACAAGCACATTGACACACAACCACACACACATGCACATAGACACACACAGACACACTAATGGACATACACACAAGCACATAGACACACACATACACACTAATGGACACACACACAAGCACATAGACAACACACACACACACACTAATGGACATACACACACACTGGCATAAACAGAAGAATTTCTTTCTCATTAAGTATTTTCTGGGAAGAAACTGCCCTTCTACCTATCAACTGAAACTCACTGGAATGCTGTCAGAATCAGTTATGCAATAGTTTATGTCGGTAAAAAGCAGTTGGAGCATTGGGCCATTAACCAAATCAAACCAAATCAAATCAAGTTTATTTTATATAGCCCTTCGTACATCAGCTAATATCTCGAAGTGCTGTACAGAAACCCAGCCTAAAAACCCCAAACAGCAAGCAATGCAGGTGTAGAAGCACGGTGGCTAGGAAAAACTCCCTAGATAAGGCAAACCCTAAGGGGGAAAGCAAAACCTAGAGAGGAACCAGGCTATGAGGGGTGGCCAGTCCTCTTCTGGCTGTGCCGGGTGGAGATTATAACAGAACATGGCCAAGATGTTCAAAATGTTCATAAATGACAAGCATGGTCAAATAATAATCAGGAATAAATGTCAGTTGGCTTTCATAGCCGATCATTAAGAGTTGAAAACAGCAGGTCTGGGACAGGTAGGGGTTCCATAACCGCAGGCAGAACAGTTGAAACTGGAACACAAGGCCAGGTGGACTGTGGACAGCAAGGAGTCATCATGCCCGGTAGTCCTGACGTATGGTCCTATGGCTCAGGTCCCCTGGCCGTGACCCCACTCTCGGAGGGTGTCCCAGGGGGAGTTGGGATATGCACATTTCCAGTTCACACATGTGTTTAAGACACACTTGTACACAATTGGGCAAATATAATAACTATTATTATTTAATTAATTGAGTCTAAATACAAAATCTGGAGTGAATCTGAAGATGAGAAGATGATTGCAGATGATTTAGAGAATTATTATTATTATTTATTTATTAACCATTATTTAACTAGGAAAGTCAGTTAATAACAAATTCTTACTGACAATGACCGCCTACCCCAGCCAAACCCTAACCCGGACGATGCTGGGCCAATTGTGTGCCGCCCTATGGGAATCCCAATCCCGGCTGGTTGTGATACAGCCTGGAATTGAACGAGGGTCTGTAGTGACGCCTCTAGCACTGAGATGCAGCGCCTTAGACCGCTGCGGCCCTTGGGAGCCTGAGTGAATAAGCGTTAAATATGCAAAAAAATGTGTTGTTAATAATTTCCTTGTTTTTTGAGATATCAATACCAAATTCAGTGTTGTTCATCTTAGGGACGTCCATGATAGCAATGACACGTTTCAAGTTGATAGGTCACTGTGGAGTGGATTTACATGGACACTGGCAGCTTCATTAAATAGTACCCGCAAAACACCAGTCTCAACGTCAACAGTGAAGAGGCGACTCCGGGATGCTGGCCTTCTAGGCAGAGTTACAAAGAAAAAGCCATATCTCAGACTGGCCAATAAAAATAAAAGATTAAGATGGGCAAAAGAACACAGACACTGCACAGAGGAACTCGGCCTAGAAGGCCAGAATCCCGGAGTCGCCTCTTCGCTGTTGACGTTGAGACGTGTATTTTGCGGGTACTATTTAATGAAGCTGCCAGTTGTGGACTTGTTAGGCGTCTGTTCCTCAAACTAGACACTCTAATGTACTTGTCCTCTTGCTCAGTTGTGCACCGGGGCCTCCCACACTTTCTATTCTGGTTAGAGACAGTTTGCGCTGTTCTGTGAAGGTAGTAGTACACAGTGTTGTACCAGATCTTCAGTTTCTTGGCAATTTCTCGCATGGAATAGCCTTCATTTCTCAGAACAAGAATAGACTGACGAGTTTCAGAAGAAAGGTCTTTGTTTCTGGCCATTTTGAGCCTGTAATCGAACATCACAAATGCTGATGCTCCAGATACTCAACTAGTCTAAAGAAGGCCAGTTGTATTGCTTCTTTAAATAGCACAACAGTTTTCAGCTGTGCTAACATAATTACAAAAGAGTTTTCTAATGATCAATTAGCCTTTTAAAATGATAAACTTGGATTAGCTAACACAACGTGCCATTGGAACACAGGAGTGATGGTTGTTGATAATGGGCCTCTGTGCGCCTATGTAGATATTCCATAAAGAATCATCCGTTTCCAGCTACAATAGTCATTTACAACATTAACAATGTCTACACTGTATTTCTGATCAATTTGATGTCATTTTAATGGACAAAAAATTTGCTTTTCTTAAAGACATTGTAACGATATTCGTCTTCGGATGAAGAGTAGTCATCGGACCAAAGCGCAGCTTGGTAATTATTCATGTTATTTTTATTAGAAAGAAACATTAAACAAAATAACAAAGAGAGTGAAATGAAAACGAAACAGTCCTGTAAGGTACAGCAACACAAAACAGAAAACAACTACCCACAAACCCAACATGGGAAATGGCAACCTAAATAGGCTCCCCAATCAGAGACAACGAGAAACAGCTGTCTCTGATTGGGAACCAATTCAGGCCACCATAAACCTACAATCCCCTAGACCATTCAAAATCCCCATAGAGAAACAAAAACCCTAGACATGACAAAAACCCCAAGACAATACAAAAACTAAACAAACCACCCTTGTCACACCCTGACCTAACCCAAAAAATAAAGAAAACAAATATAACTAAATTCAGGGCGTGACAGACATGGACATTTCTCATTTTTCCCAAACTTTTGAACGGTAGTGTATGTCAAGGTCAAACTTAACATGGTTCATCATGGTAATGTATTTAATGAGTCTAAAAAGTTTCAAGTTGATAGGCCATTGTGGAGTGTATTTACAAATGATTTAAACAGATTTCTTGATTTCTCAAAAACTCAGCCATCTCTTAACCAATATCTTAACTCAGTTTGGCAAAAGCTATGATTTGGACTTATAGTTCATTTGAAGAAGTTGTGAAAGCTTTTCCAAAATGTCCAAGACGAAAGAAATCCCGACCGACCTTATGGGTCATTAAGGCAAATTTGTGCGTGCGTGCGTGCGTGCGTGCGTGCGTGCGTGCGTACGTGTAAACAATCCCCCTCTAGAAGTGTGTGAGGGTGACGTTATCACGAGTGACGGGGGCTTAAAAGTGTCACTGTTGAAAACGACATGGGGTAAGTTTAATAAGGGCTAGGTTACTGGGCTCTCCATCTTGTATTGTCAATAGATAATAGTTGAGTGAAAAGCATATGATCCCTTTGCAGCTGCGTGTTATAAGGGTTCTGCTACGTCACACTGCTCTCCATGTGGATCAGTCACCCCTTCAAACGTACTTCACAGGGACCACAGCGCAACTGCAGGTCCGGTCAACAGGCACCACTGTTACATCACACTGCTTGCTCAGCGAGTACCACTTCCTCCCGCTCACACCCAGGTTCGAACCCAGGACCATTGTTTTGCACGTGACCACCTTCCCAAAGGGTCTTACCAGTAGCCGGGCACTTAACAATTTGGCAGCGCAGGTGGCGCCACTTCGGGCTGAGGAGTATGTTTCACGCATCTCCATGTGCGACACTTGCCTATGCCTACCCCTCTGTGCACCTTCCCCGAATACACCCGCCGTTCCACAAATATTCCCCTTTTCAAACACACACACACACACAGAATCAGTGCAACCCTGAAGAGCGGATGACAGGGCAGCAGGGCAGACCAGATGACTGTGGTTCCTTCCATTTGCGTGTACGTGTGTCTGCGTGTGTGAATTGGTGCACGTGTATGTGTGCTCGCATACATATGTGTGTGTGTGTGTGTGTGTGTGTGTATATGGGTGATTCGACAGAAGTGCTGTAAATTACTGTCCCACCCCTAAAAAATGATTTAAAAAATGGTTAATTAATCCTCCAAACTTAGTACATTGACATCATGATATGCTCTAATTCAATCTAAGGCAAGATCAAACATATTTTTTAATGAATACAGTGCAAAGTCATTGTTTTTACACCTATTTCTTTGAGTGGGGGCTGTCACACACCCTGACTCCTAAACTTGATGTTTGAAAATAAAGCAGTTAAGGATTTTGTGACACTATTATTCCAATAGAACATCTTGTTCTATTATTACGTTGAATGATCTAATTATTAAATGTACATTTTTTTTTAAACATCGCTCTGAAAAGTGACTTTTGATGTCACGGCCGAAACACACACTTTAAAAGACTGTAGAAGGAATGTGCCTTAATAAGTCACAACCCAACAAATATCAGCAGGTGATGGGATTGCAATCTCTCTCCACTATGGCCACATGGTGTGTAGTCTGTCTGCAAATATTTTTCTGCAAAAATGAGTGAGTACGTTGTTCAATCTTAATGTATTTATAAGAAGTGTCACTACCCAACATCGAATACATCAAGAAATATGTCAAGGTTCTGTGACTAAAATATATGGTTGCTGGGTTGTACATCTGTGCAATGAAGGATGGACAGCCATATGTTATCTATGGGGATTCATTCAAATCCTAAATAAGTCAAAAGTGTCCAAACAGATACGGTTACAAATAATGCAATTGACACCATAGAGATATATAGAGGTCTCATCTTTGTGTCTGTGCCATTATGGAGTCTGAGACTGCGCCATTGAGGCCGCCCATGCGATCTCCAATTGAACGTCGCGTGCGCCATACTCTACCAACTGTGCTACAGAGGAAGAGGTGTAGAACATTGTGCATAGCCAGTAGCGGGGATCCAACCCTCCAAAAGTTCAAACATTGTCATCTATTTGGCCAAAACACACATGTCTGTAATGTGCTATACTCTACTCTACTGTACTCTACTGTAATGTATTGTACCCTGCTCTACTGTCCTCTACTGTACTGTGCTCCACTGTACTGGACAGGGCTGATGTAGAACACAGAGATGATCCAAATAAAAGTACAAAATATTACATTATTAAAATGAGAATATAACTTTTCATACTACTTTATGCAAATATAGATACTTAATACACACACACACACACAGCACAGCACAGCACAGCACAGCACAGCACAGCACAGCACAGCACAGCACAGCACAGCACAGCACAGCATCCCCATATACACAGCACCCCATAGCACACAGCACAGCACCACACACGCCTGCTAGCCAGCTGCACAGAAAGATAGATGGGACACATTTTAAGTTCACTGGTATTTAGCTATGTTTTTATAGATTTAGCCACTGAATTATGGTAGTTTTTACTGCAAAGAATAAAACCATCATCCACAAAATTTGCCGTTGGCACAATATAGCCAATGATGCAGCAGCATACCACCCTGCATACCACTGTTGGCTTGCTTCTGAAGCTAAGCAGGGTCGGTCCTGGTCAGTCCCTGGATGGGAGACCAGATGCTGCTGGAAGTGGTGTTGGAGGGCCAGTAGGAGGCACTCTTTCCTCTGGTCTAAAAAATATCCCAATGCCCCAGGGCAGTGATTGGGGACACTGCCCTGTGTAGGGTGCCGTCTTTCGGATGGGACGTTAAACGGGTGTCCTGACTCTCTGAGGTCATTAAAGATCCCATGGCACTTATCGTAAGAGTAGGGGTGTTAACCCCGGTGTCCTGGCTAAATTCCCAATCTGGCCCTCAAACCATCATGGTCACCTAATAATCCCCAGTTTATAATTGGCTCATTCATCCCCCTCCTCTCCCCTGTAACTATTCCCCAGGTCGTTGCTGCAAATGAGAACGTGTTCTCAGTCAACTTACCTGGTAAAATAACGGTAAAATAAATAAATAAAATAAAAAATGCGCAGCACTGCCTCCTGCCGGGTCGTAACCTCAGCGAGCGGCGTCAGGCACTCCCACACAGCTAGCTCTCCTCATGGAAATGGGGTTTGTGAAATGTGAATTTTGACCAATCCCTGACAAACCACACATCAAAACGTAGCTATTAAGCTTTACTTTGTAACCTGCTATGTTTTTTTAGTGTCTCTGAAAACATCTGAATGACAGAAGTGATAGAACAACTTTTACCTCACAGTGCATTCGGAAAGTATTCAGAACCCTTGACTTTAAAAAAAATAAATACATTATAGCCTTATTGAAAAATGTATTAAATAAAACAATTTCCTCATCAATCTACAGACAATACCACATAATAAAGAAGCAAAAACAGGTTTTTAGAAATGCTTGCAAATGTAAAAAAAATAATAATAATGAAATACCTTATTTACATAAGCATTCAGACCCTTTGCTATGAGACAAAAAAAATGGAGCTCAGGTGCATCCTGTTTCCATTGATCATCCTTGAGATGTTTCTACAACTTGATTGGAGTCCCACTGTGATAAATGCAAATGATTGGACATGATTTGGAAAGGCACGCACCTGTCTATATAAGTTCCCACAGTTGACAGTGCATGTCAGAACAAAAACCAAGCCATGAGGTCTAAGGAATTGTCCATAGAGCTCCAAGACAGGATTGTGTCAAGGCACAAATCTGGGGAAGGGTACCAAAATATTTCTGCAGTATTGAAGGTCTCCAAGAACACAGTGGCCTCCATCATTCTTAAATTAAAGAAGTTTGGAACCACCAAGACTCTTTGGCCACCCAGTTAAACTGAGCAATCAGGGGAGAAGGGCCTTGGTCAGGGAGGTGAGCTCCAGAATTTCTCTGTGGAGATGGGAGAACCTTCCAGAGGGACAACCATCTCTGCAGCACTCCACCAATCAGGCCTTTATGGTACAATGGCCAGACAGAAACCACTCCTCAGTAAAAGGCACATGACATCCCACTTGGAGTTTGCCAAAAGGCACCCAAGGATTCTCTCAGACCATGAGAAACAAGATTCTCTGGTCTGATGAAACCAAGATTGAACTCATTGACCTGAATGCCAAGTGTCACATCTGGAGGAAACCTGGCACCATCCCTACGGTGAAGCATGATGGTGGCATCATCATGCTGTGGGGATGTTTTTTAGGGACCGGGAGACTAGTCAGGATCGAGAAAAAGATGATCGGAACAAAGTACAGAGAGATCCTTGATGAAAACCTGCTCCAGAAGACGTAGGACCTCAGACTGGGGCAAAGGTTCACCTTCCAACAGGACAACGACCCTGAGCACACAGCCAAGACAACGGTGGAATGGCTTCGGGACAAGTCTCTGAATGTCCTTGAGTGGCCCAGCCAGAGTCCAGACTTGAAACCGATCAAACATCTCTGGAGAGACCTGAAAATAGCTGTGCAGCGACGCTCCCCATCCAACCTGAGACCTTGAGGGTCTGCAGAAAAGAATGGGAGAAACTCTCCAAATACAGATGTGCCAAGCTTTTAGCATCATAACCAAGGCTGTTATCACTTCCAAAGGTGCTTCAATAAAGTTAGGGGTCTGAATACTTATGTAAATGTGATATGTCATTGTTAGTTTTTTTTTGTCATTATGCGGCATTGTGTGTAGATTGATGAGGGAAAACAACTATTTTATCAATTTTAGAATAAGGCTGTAGTGTAACAAAATGTGGAAAAAGTCAAGGGGTCTGAATACTTTCCGAATGCACTCTATATCTCAGTCAAAATGTCAGATGACTGTGAAACACCTTTAGGACTTTCCCATACTTCTTGGCACACCGATTTCGTTGGTTTCACAAAAAAAGGCTGTCCCACAGATTTGAATGTTCTTAGCACGGCACTTGCTTTACAATTGGGCTCAATTCTTGTTAATATCATAATGTACAGTATCGGCATTTTTAGACATGGGTAACAACTGCCACATTAATGTTTTCAAATGATTTATTATGTATTCTGACGTCCACATTATCGACATTTAGCGTAAACAATTTATGATTACTGCGTAGAGTTGGAGAATTCTCGCATAGCATCCATTGTTTGTCGAGTCACCTAACACCCTAATTCAGGTAAATATATGCAGTTTTTCACTTATTTTTTTCAATTTTCAACCTCCAATTTACACCACTTCTGAAGAACAACTCATATGCGCGTGTGTAAGTGTGTGTGTGTGTGTGCATCCACATCATCAGCCCACACCCTCAGGAGGCCTCGCTGCCTCCTAGCTGGAGTTGCAAGACTTGGTCTTCCTAGCATCAATCTGCTAACAATCCTTAGCATTTGCTAATTCCCTTCTCCAAAAATTAGTGACCAACTCAGGACCTCGCCAACAAACTCTGTCTAGCAAGCCACAGTACAAGCTTTGCACAGAGGGACAAAACTAGGATTTTAATATGGTGGCTTTCGACCACACCAAAACCTTTTTTTATTTCACTCTGCTCCTTTAGTCTGAAGCAACACCAGTCAACGAGACATGGTGGATGATTCCTCAATTTTAAAGGCATTTCTGCAGAAGTCAGAGCCCAACAACGCCTTAAATGATTACCAGACTCTGCCCAGGTCCTTAAGGCCTGCTAATAGCTGGCAGAAAGCAGTCTGGGAGCCACCATGAAATATGTGCAGTGAGCATAACCACTGGCATAACAGCTCCAGCCCTTCCCCAGACCAGGGGGCTCTTGCAGGCACTCGGTGGGCCAAATGCATGGGATAGATGACAGGCTGAGGCACTTGTCTCTCCTGGTTGGGTGGCAGGGAAGGGTTGGGCCAATGGGGCTATGATAGTGGATCATGTGCAAGCTAAGGAAGGAACAAAAGAGTGTGTTGTTTGTTTGCCTCCTTCTGATTGAGACCAGGCAACAGTGGTAGAGTGATTCGGCTCCTGTGGATTGGGAAGAGAGAGCAGGAGAGCGAGAGAGCGAGAGAGAACGAGCACAATAATGAGAGAAAGGGATAGCATCATCTCTAATTAAAACCAGTGGATGAGTGTCCTCTGGTCTGTGTTGTGAACTCCCAACCAGGGGCCCCCTGAGAATCCACGAGACAGCCAACAGTCCCATTAACATCAACAGCTCTGCAGCTGAGAGCAATTGGAGGGGAACAAAAATAAATGAGAAAGACTCCACTAGGAAGTTCCCACCAACTGCGCAAAAGACAGAGAACGAATGAAAGGAGAGAGAGAGAGAGAGAGATGGAGGGAGAAGAGCTTTGGATGAAGTGAAAGGATGGAGGAACACTGAAGAAATACTACACCATATCTCTGTTGCTTGCAGTTATGTCAAATGTCTCAAATTTGTTTGGAGGTTTCATTGCATTCACAAAGGAGAGGGTTACCGTAATCTTTACAATTACTTATATAACAAGGATTTTGATGAAACATTTAGAGTGTATAAAATAAAAATGATTTCTGTCATGAAATATATAATCACTATTTCGCCAGCCAATCTTCTCTAAAAGTGTTTCATTTCGTCTCTAAATGCTTAAAGGTGAGTATAGTACATGCAGTATCCTTTACTGTAAGTGATGTTAAATATATGAAGTGAGTCACCCAGAGCACCAGAGTTGTACTATTGAACCCTATGAGCTCTCAGTGCTCTGCTGTCTCAGTGAACCAAGCCTCTTGACCGGAGAGCCTGGAGACCACAGTATCAGATTGTTACACAAACACACGCGCATAAACGACCAGTTCTCATAACGTTAGCATTTCACATTTTTCAAAACCTACATGAATGTGTCTATTTTTGTCTTATAACCTAGTCTCTCTGATAATCGCCTTGGAATTCATGAATTCTGACAAGGCGAATCTACATGAAAAACCACAGCGTGTCAGTAAGTGTTATGTTACACGTACGGTCTTGAGTCTTTCTGACTTTCCCATTCACACAGAGGTACTCTTGTGCCGGTAAGGTCTGTAAATGGCCGGGTCTGTTCCGACCGCGATCTAACTAACACAGAGGAGGGCATTGAGGCATACCATCATACATTCAAAGGTCTGTTTGTGTGCATGGCACCTGCCTGTCCTTTCATTCAAATCACATTTTATTAGTCACATGTGCCGAATACAACAGGTGTAGACTTTACTGGGGGTTGAGGGGGGGGGGTTCTACTAAGCTACATATGGAGTTAATTTAAGATGATCATACAAGGATCATTTAGCTATTTGATTTTTAGGACCCCTTAAGGTATCAAGAAAAATATCAACAAATTATTTGATTAAACATTGAATTTAGCCTTACTGCTCTTACTAGCCCATAGAAACACATTCATAACAGCTTCTTACATGGAGCAACAGATATAAAAAAAAAAAAAAAATCATCAAAAATAAGTTTGTTCTGAAGTGTCTGTCATATATCTGACAGATATAATAGAGATCAGGAAACCCTGTATTTAGGCACTAAAGTATGTCCATATAAATTTCCACTACATTTTTTAACTGGTATCCGACTACCTTCAGACTAGTCTTGTGAGTCTTGCGTCTTAGAGCAAAGTGAGAGACTCCTTTCCGTAGGGGTCGCTCCACAGGTAGTACCACAGGTAGTATCACATTTCATTTCATTACAGTACAACGGTTTTGTTTGTTTGATCGTTAGCTACTACATAGCCGTCTTTGTATCAAAGATAATTGTGTAGTTTAGAGCGATTTTCTAGGTTAGCTAGCCAGCTATTTTCGTCCTTTTAACGTAACGTAACGTAATCAACACTGCTAGCTAGCCAGCTAGCCACCGAATAGCAGCACTGTAGAAACTATTACACTCAACGGAACGACTTGATTAGTGTAGTGTTAGCTAGCTACATAGTTTCTTTGCTGTCTTGTATCTAAGATAACTGTGGAGTCTAGAGTAATTTCGTTTTCTAGGTTAGCTTTTTCTAGGTTAGCTTTCTAGTTAGCTTTTTCTAGGTTAGCTTTTTTTTACTAGTTAGCTTTCTAGGTACGATTTTCTAGGTTAGCTAGCCAAGCTATTTCGTCCTTTTAACGTAACGTAATCAACACTGCTAGCTAGCCAGCTAGCCACCGAATAGCAGCACTGTGAGAAACTATTACATTCAACGGAACAAACGGAACGACTTGATTAGTGTAGTGTTAGCTAGCTACATAGTTGTCTTTGCTGTCTTTGTATCTAAGATAACTGTGGAGTCTAGGAGTAATTCGGTTAGCTAGCCAGCTATTTTCGTCCGCTGCGCTGCCGTTCTCCTACCTAGTCAACACTGCTAGTCAACACTGCTAACACTGCTAACACTGCTAGCTAGCCAACTTCTACCGAATAGCAGCACTGTAAGAAACTATTACATTACAACGGAACGATTGATTAGTGTGTGTTAGCCTTTTAGCTACATATTGTCTTGCTGTCCTTGTTCTAAGACAATTGTGTAGTTTAGACTAATTATTCTAGGCCAGTTATCCTGGCCAGCTACACTTTCAAACAAAGTCAACAACGCAGGCCACTGCTAGCTAGCCTACTTCAGCAGTACTGTATCATTTTAATCAATTTAGTCAATAAGATTTTTTGCAAACGTAAGCTTAACTTTCTCTGAACATTCGAGACGTGTAGGTCCACTTGTCATTCCAATCTCCTTTGCATTAGCGTAGCCTCTTCTGAGCCTGTCAACTAGTGTCTGTCTATCCCTGTTTCTCCTCTCTGCACAGACCATACAAACGCTTCACACCGCGTGGTCGCGGCCACCCTAACCTGGGTGCCCAGCGCGCAGACCCAGTGGAGTTCCGGTCTCCGGTAGCCTCTTGGAACTGCCGATCTGCGGCCAACAAGGCAGAGTTCATCTCAGCCTATGCTTCCCTCTCAAGTCCCTCGACTTCTTGGCACTGACGGAAACATGATACACCAACAGATAACACTGCCACTTACTACTCTCTCTTCGTCCCCCACTGTTCTCGCACACCCGAGAGCTTCTGGTCAGCGGGGTGGTGGCACCGGGATCCTAATCTCTCCCAAGTGGTCATTCTCTCTTTCTCCCCTTACCCATCGGTCTATCGCCTCCTTTGAATTCCATGCTGTCACAGTTACCAGCCCTTTCAAGCTTAACATCCTAATCATTTATCGCCCTCCAGGTTCCTCGGAGAGTTCATCAATGGAGCTGATGCCTTGATAAGCTCCTTTCCTGAGGACGGCTCACCTCTCACAGTTCTGGGCGACTTTAACCTCCCACACGTCTACCTTTGACTCATTCCTCTCTTGCCTCCTTCTTTCACTCCTCTCCTCTTTTGACCTTCACCCCTCACCTTCCCCCCCTACTCACAAGGCCAGGCAATACGCTGACCTCATCTTACTAGATGCTGTTCTTCCACTAACCTCATTGCAACCCCCTCCAAGTCTCCGACCACTACCTTGTATCCTTTTCCCTCTCGCTCTCATCCACACTTCCCACACTGCCCCTATCGGGATGTATCGCGCCGTCCCAACCTTCGCTCTCTCTCCCCCGCTACTCTCTCCTCTTCCATCCTATCATCTCTTCCTCTGCTCAAACCTTCTCCAACCTATCTCCTGATGCCTCCTCAACCCTCCTCTCCTCCCTTTCGCATCCTTTGACTCTCTATGTCCCCTATCCTCCAGCCGCTCGGTCCTTCCCTCCCGCTCGGGCCGACGACTCATTGCGAGCTCACAGAACAGGGCTCCGGCAGCCGACGCGGAAATGGAGGAAAACTCGCCTCCTGCGGACCTGGCATCCTTTCACTCCCTCCTCTCTACATTTTCCTCTTCTGTCTCTGCTGCTAAAGCCACTTTCTACCACTCTAAATTCCAAGCATCTGCCTCTAACCCTAGGAAGCTCTTGCCACCTTCTCCCCTCCTGAATCCTCCTCCCCCCCTCCTCCCCTCTCTGCAGATGACTTCGTCAACCATTTGAAAAGAAGGTCGACGACATCCGATCCTCGTTTGCTAAGTCAAACGACACCGCTGGTTCTCCTCACACTGCCCTACCCTGTGCTCTGACCTCTTTCTCCCCTCTCTCTCCAGATGAAATCTCGCGTCTTGTGACGGCCGCCGCTCAACAACCTGCCCGCTTGACCTATCCCCTCCTCTCTTCTCCAGACCATTTCCGGAGACCTTCTCCCTTACCTCACCTCGCTCATCAACTCATCCCTGACCGCTGGCTACGTCCCTTCCGTCTTCAAGAGAGCGAGAGTTGCACCCTTCTGAAAAAACCTACACTCGATCCCTCCGATGTCAACAACTACAGACCAGTATCCCTTCTTTCTTTCTCTCCAAAAACTCTTGAACGTGCCGTCCTTGGCCAGCTCTCCTGCTATCTCTCTCAGAATGACTCTTCTGATCCAAATCAGTCAGGTTTCAAGACTAGTCATTCAACTGAGATGCTCTTCTCTGTACACGGAGGCGCTCGCGCACTGCTAAAGCTAACTCTCTCTCCTCTGCTCTCATCCTTCTAGACCTATCGGCTGCCTTCGATACTGTGAACCATCAGATCCTCCTCTCCACCCTCTCCGAGTTGGGCATCTCCGGCGCGGCCCACGCTTGGATTGCGTCCTACTGAACAGGTCCGTCCTACAGGTGGCGTGGCGAGAATCTGTCTCCTCACCACGTGTTCTCACCACTGGTGTCCCCAGGGCTCTGTTCTAGGCCCTCTCCTATTCTCGCTATACACCAAGTCACTTGGCTTGTCATAACCTCACATGGTCTCTCCTATCATTTGCTATGCAGACGACACACAATTAATCTTCTCCTTCCCCCTTCTGATGACCAGGTGGCGAATCGCATCTCTGCATGTCTGGCAGACATATCATGGTGGATGACGGATCACCACCTCAAGCTGAACCTCGGCAAGACGGAGCTGTCTTCCTCCGGGGAAGGACTGCCCGTTCCATGATCCGCCATCACGGTTGACAACTCCATTGTGTCCTCCTCCCAGAGCGCTAAGAACCTTGGCGTGATCCTGGACAACACCCTGTCGTTCTCAACTCACATCAAGGCGGTGACCCGTTCCTGTAGGTTCATGCTCTACAACATCCGCCAGAGTACGACCCTTGCCTCACACAGGAAGCGGCGCAGGTCTTAATCCAGGCACTTGTCATCTCCCGTCTGGATACTGCAACTCGCTGTTGGCTGGGCTCCCTGCCTGTGCCATTAAACCCCTACACACTCATCCAGAACGCCGCAGCCCGTCTGGTGTTCAACCTTCCCAAGTTCTCTCACGTCACCCGCCTCCGCTCCTCCGCTCTCTCCACTGGCTCCATTGAAGCTCGCATCCGCTACAAGACCATGGGTGCTGCCTACGGAGCTGTGAGGGAACGGCACTCAGTACCTTCAGGCTCTGATCAGGCCCTACACCCAAACAAGGGCACTGCGTTCATCCACCTCTGGCCCTCGCCTCCCTACCACTGAGGAAGTACAGTTCCCGCTCAGCCCAGTCAAAACTGTTCGCTGCTCTGGCCCCCAATGGTGGAAACAAACTCCCTCACAGACGCCAGGACAGCGGAGTCAATCACCACCTTCCGGAGACACCTGAAACCCCACCTCTTTAAGGAATACCTAGGATAGGATAAAGTAATCCTTCTGACCCCCCCCCCCCCTTAAAGGATTTAGATGCCCAGCTATGTGAAAGTGCTGTGCGCACTGGAATGTCATAAGGTGAATGCACCAATTTGTAAGTCGCTCTGGATAAGAGCGTCTGCTAAATGACTTAAATGTAAATGTAATATTAATGTGTAGCCCAAACCGTTCAGACAGAAGTTGGCAGATCGTCTGTGCCAACTTCAGACGACTCCGATGACGCTTGTGGGGGTCGTAGAGCAGAACGGATGACACCATCGTGTTCATAAGAGTCTCATCTTTACATAGAGGGTTCAATGCAAAAAAACAGATATCTCTAGCTTTAACTGACTGATTTTGATGGGAATTTTTGTATTACGCTAATTAGATTTTCACGGGGGCGCGTACTGTACATCAACTCTAGGGGATTAAAAACTAACAAAAATTTGGAAAAAATACAAATGGAAATAGTAACACAGTAAATTAACAATAACGAGACTATATACAAGGAGTACCGGTACTGAGTCAATGTGCAGGGGTACAAGGCAGTTGAGAGAATTGAGCTAATACGTACATGTAGGTAGGGGTAAAAGTGACTGGGCAATCAGGATAGGTAATTAACAAAGTAGCAGCAGTGTATGTGGAGAGTGTGTCTATGTGTGAGTGAGAGTGTGGCGTCAATATGCATGTGTGTGTTTTGTGTGTGTGAGGGTGTCTTTGTGTGTGTGTGTGTGTGTGTGTGTGTTCTGGAGTGTCAGTGTGGTATGTGTGAGTGTGGAGGGAGTAGCCTTGGAAAAGGGTGTCTAGGGCTGTTCTTAGAATAAAAGGTGCTATCTAGACCCTAAAAGAGTATTTCAGCTGTCCTCATAGGATAATCCTTTGAAGAACCCTTTTTGGTTCCAGGTAGAACTCTTTTGGTTCCAAGTAGAACCCTTTTGGTTCCATGTAGAACCCTTTCCACAGAAGGCTCTACATGGAACTCTACATGGAACTGTCACTACATGGAACTGTCACGACTGTCGTTTGTAGAAACGGACCAAGGCGCAGCGAATGTTGAGTTCCACATAATTTATTAATAGTGAAATTTAACAAAAACAACAAACAAAAAACAAACAACGAACCGTGACTACAGAGGTGCTACATACACTTACTCAAAATACAAAATTCAATATCTCACCAAAAACAGGTGGTAACAAACACTACGTAAATATGATCCCCAATTAGAGACAACGATTACCAGCTGCCTCTAATTGGGAATCATACAAATCACCAACATAGAAACATGAAAACTAGAACACCCACATAGAAATAAAAAACTAGACTAACCCCCCAGTCACGCCCTGACCTACTCCACCATAGAAAATAAGGACTCTCTATGGTCAGGACGTGACAGGAACCCAAAAGGGTTCTACCTGGAACCAAAAAGGGTTGTACCTAGAACCAAATAGTGTTATCCTATGGGGACAGCCGAAGAACCCTTTTGAAACCCTTTTTTCTAAAAGTGTAGACATATTTCTGCACTGGGTATTTTCTAAGGTCTCGAGAAATCAACCAAAAACAATCAACTGGAAAGATAAAGAAACTTCCTAGAAAGACAATTGGATTGATTTATTAAAACCAAACCAATTGCTACAGAAAACCCCAAATATGGATTTTTAATCAGCTCTTTTGTATACGTGCTAATCATAGTAAATTACAGAGTCAATTAGTCAGACATAGGGGCTAGTCTAAATTAACAGGTTCAAGGGCTGACATGATCCTCTTCTTCGAACATTATCCTCTTCCGATCCTGAATCCCTGTTTAACAAAGATCTCAGACAAATCCAATGGGAAGTGTAACACAGCCAAAACCAGGCATTCATCCCCCTATGCTTTCATTATTTTACTGCTTTTGTACTCTGTCCATGTAAAACAAGGTATCAAGTACACACACACACATACACAAACTCACACGCACACACACACACACATCAATTTTCATCCCCCCACACTTCCCTGCCCCAGTGTCTTTCGCTGAAAAAATAAAAAAATATCTAATTTCTTTACAGTGGCACCATAGTGATCAGTAGGCACGGTGCTCGTGGGCATTTAGAGCAGCTCTTTTCAAAGCGGTGCCATCTCCATATGGTGGACAGGATAATCCTTTATCCTCCATCTTCAGCTCTCGCTCCTTCTCTCTCTCGCCCCGGGCTACCTTTGTAGCTCTGCATCAGTTAGCACAGTGATTAATACAACAAACCTGCAGTTTAGAAGTAATGGTACACAATTAACATCTCCACCATAAAGGGGTATGCTTAACGCCCGCGCCACTGCTCCCCTCTGCCTGGAATGGGAAATACGTGTTTGTTCCCCGATTCATGTTCTGTGAGAAGTGGCTAGGGCCGTGCTTTGTGTTGCGATGCCATCGTGGTGTTAATCTTACTATAGCGAGCTGCAAATGAAGCTCTGTGACACACAACACACACACACAATTAGCGAGAATATGCTTTAACACACAAAGACACAGAAATACACACACACTTATACACACATTCTCAGACACACACTCACTCAAATACAGACATACGCACACACACACACACACACACAATATATTGTTCTTTTGCCATTTAGCATTATGCCACAATGTAAACGCCAACACAGCCATTTCAACACGAACCTAACGTAGCAGGAGTAAAACGCCTGAATGTAGATCCCTTACGTACTGGTCTTGACGAGAAAGAAAAAAACTGCCGGGGGGGAGGTTCTCTTCTGCACTGTTCAACCAATCCAGTGAATGTGGAGGAGGTAAGATGGCGTGTTGCCTTGTTAACACCCAAAAGCGGAAGTGGGGTCACAGGCCGATCCAGTTGTTGGGGACTCGGCAGAGGCTACATCAACACCAACATGGAGAACCAAACACTGATCGATCGCATAATATCAATATCTTATTTCTCTTTTCTATTTCACCCTCCGCCTGCTCCTCCTCCTCCTGCTCTTCTCCATGCTGCTCCTCCTTTTCCTCGTCCTTTTCCCGTTGTCTAATTATGAGCATATTGAAAACAGGACAGTATGCGTTGGTAAATAGAGCTGTATTTACAGTATGCTGTCATGCGCTCTGGCGGAGAGAGAGGGGGGGGAGCGAAAGGTGGGAGGGTGGAGGAGGCGGTGAAAGGGAGAGGTCCTTGGAGTGCTTGGGGAGGAGCTGATTTGTTGCGATTGACAGGTACCTTGAGACTGGCCTGATGGAGTTGTTAAAGCCTGTATGCTAACAGCCTGTGTGACTGACTGCAGATATACTCTGCACCACTGTTCTGCACAGACACTCAAACACACGCACGTGACACACAAACACTCAAAGAATTTGGTTTGAATTGACTAGACTGAGAGGAGAATGTATTGTCTTCCTCGATTTGTTTTGACCAAATAAAAATATGGTATTACATACTCTCCTATGGGATTTGTTTCATGTAATTAGTATATACAATAGCCCTTTTGCCTTCAAAACTCAGAGCTTTGTAGTTAGGAATTCTTTACAGAGTTAGTCCGGGCCTCTGGCAGTCTCTATGGGGGTGCCACAGGGTTCAATTCTTGGGCCGACTCTCTTCTCTGTATACATCAATGATGTCGCTCTTGCTGCTGGTGAGTCTCTGATCCACCTCTACGCAGACGACACCATTCTGTATACTTCTGGCCCTTCTTTGGACACTGTGTTAACAACCCTCCAGACGAGCTTCAATGCCATACAACTCTCCTTCCGTGGCCTCCAACTGCTCTTAAATACAAGTAAAACTAAATGCATGCTCTTCAACTGATCGCTGCCTGCACCTGCCCGCCCGTCCAGCATCACTACTCTGGACGGTTCTGACTTAGAATATGTGGACTACAAATACCTAGGTGTCTGGTTATACTGTAAACTCTCCTTCCAGACTCACATCAAACATCTCCAATCCAAAGATAAATCTAGAATTGGCTTCCTATTTCGCAAAAAAGCATCCTTCACTCATGCTGCCAAACATACCCTCGTAAAACTGATCATCCTACCGATCCTTGACTTCGGCGATGTCATTTACAAAATAGCCTCCAATACCCTACTCAATAAATTGGATGCAGTCTATCACAGTGCAATCCGTTTTGCCCCATATACTACCCACCACTGCGACCTGTACGCTCTCGTTGGCTGGCCCTCGCTTCATACTCGTCGCCAAACCCACTGGCTCCAGGTCATCTACAAGACCCTGCTAGGTAAAGTCCCCCCTTATCTCAACTCGCTGTCAACAATAGCAGCACCCACCTGTAGCACGCGGTCCAGCAGGTATATCTCTCTGGTCACCCCCAAAGCCAATTCTTCCTTTTGCCGCCTCTCCTTCCAGTTCTCTGCTGCCAATGACTGGAATGAACTACAAAAATCTCTGAAACTGGAAACACTTATCTCCCTCACTAGCTTGAAACACCAGCTGTCAGAGCAGCTCACAGATTACTGCACCTGTACATAGCCCATCTATAATTTAGCCCAAACAACTACCTCTTCCCCTACTGTATTTATTTATTTATTTATTTTGCTCCTTTGCACCCCATTATTTCTATTTCTACTTTGCACATTCTTCCACTGCAAATCTACCATTCCAGTGTTTTACTTGCTATATTGTATTTACCTCGCCACCATGGCCTTTTTTTTTGCCTTTACCTCCCTTATCTCACCTCATTTGCTCACATTGTATACAGACTTATTTTTCTACTGTGTTATTGACTGTATGTTTGTTTTACTCCATGCGTAACTCTGTGTTGTTGTATGTGTCGAACTGCTTTGCTTTATCTTGGCCAGGTCGCAATTGTAAATGAGAACGTGTTCTCAACTTGCCTACCTGGTTAAATAAAGGTGAAAAAAAATAAAAATATTAAAAAAAATAGTGTTGGAAGTTGAATGCAGTTGGATTTCTGGGAACTCTGTGAGGAAATGTTACCCTCTCTCACATACATTGTTGCTAGAACAAAGTGTGCACGTTTACAGGGATGATAGTGTTTCAACATAATTAATTATTGCAAAACATTGCTCCATGGAACTATGGTATCAAGTGTTAGTGATTCTTCTAACTGTACAGATTTGATGTGAGGAATACTCAGTTGACACAGATCTTCTGCGATCACACAGGGTAGATCTGTATTCACATTATGTTCAAGAATATTTCACACTTACAGTACGTTTGTGCTTTTCTGTACTCGTCCTCCATGGGAATCACTATGCTCTATTAACTGAGCCATACAGCACATGCCTGCCCACCTGACAAACAGACCAAATCTCATACATTTTTGGGGGCTTTATATAAATACATGGTATTGTTCTTTTGGACATTTGCACTGTTATTGTGACACATCCTCTGATAACAATTTAAATCATTATATATAGATCTATAAACGTGTTTGACCAAAAATAGGAGTAGCATAATCATCATGTAATTATTACTCTCCTTATTTTCATAGGAAATGTGTGTATATGTAACCCATATCACTGAGCTCCTACCAGCTTTGCTTCCTACACTGTCCCCAAACTGCGCTCGAACCAGTGGTCCTCTGATCGCAAACATGTGTGGCATATCATACATCACAGTTAGGGAACAATGGGAAGTCATTCTCCTTTGAAAGTTGATAAACTTGTTCACTAGCTTTTGAGAAAATGGCATTTTAGTGTTTCGGTGAGAGAGCCCTTCTTTGTCTACACCCATTCAGCATCGTTCACACCCTCTTAAGCTTTAGCCCCACCCATCTCGATGCGCTCTCGGAGCGTTCAGAGCGCACATTTGACGCTTTGGCCGATGATTTGTTTACCTCTGGATAACATGAAAACAGCCTAACCAGCTCTGCTGGTAACAATTTCATTATGCTTTTTTGTCAAAGTTTACTGACACCTGCCATATTCTACGGGTGTTGTACATTTTAGTTTAAGACATGTAGCTAGCTAGGTAAACAATGTGTAAGATCACACACGTCACGCAATGTTAGCTAATGAGCCAGCCGGGTAACGCTAGTTAAACAACAATGAACATCGTGCCAAATCATGTCGTTGCTACCCTGGATGAATCTGCTGGGAGCTAACCAACCAGGTTCAATGTTAGCAAGCTAACATTAGGCTCTAACTAGCAAAGCAAACGGGGATACAAATAATAATGTCATACACGTAACGTTAGCTAGGGAGCCAACCAGCTAACGTTAGCTAGGGAGCCAACCAGCTAACGTTAGCTAGCTAACAGTACACTTTAGCTTGAAATGAAACCATTTTCTGTCAAAATTAGAAACGTGTAATATTTGAAAATGTAGCTAGTGTCATGACGTGGCCCTCTTTGAGTACAGCGAGCACCATCCCCCTCTCTCTCACCACCTCTCTCTCTTCCCCCTACACCCAGGCTCTGTTAGGCAGGTCATAAATTCCTAGAGTTCTCTCCTCATGGCCGGAGTAGAGAGGGAGTGAGGTTCACAGGAGAACAAAGGAATCCAGCTATAACCGGTCCATTTCGTTTAATGTTTGTGAAACCCATGAGAGACAATACAGCCACATTACCATAACTCTGTTTATACAAGAGTCTCAGTTGTGAGGCTTGCATCTAATTGTTGTATAAAAGGAATGAGTAAAGATGAAACTATTTGTGGAATTATGTAATTTGATTTTAAACTGTTTAATGAAGGAAACTCCAATTCCCTTTGGAGTTTAACTAAATCATTGGCCTGCCCCATGAGCACAGACATTGATCTGGCGTCATGGGACAGCCCCTTTCTACTGTTACGAATAAAACCCCCGCCCTAAAGAATTCCCTTCAGACAAGCTTAATTTGCCTAATTCCAACCTTTCTCAGTCTACACCCACTTCCCTTTTGTCCACCAAGCCGTAATACCGGTTTAGCCCACTAGGGCACATCCCCTATCATTTCCTTGTAACCATATCTACTTTGTTTATTTGTATGTGCATTTCACTTCGTTTTGATTTTTTAGTTAGTTAATAAATAAATTATTGAGACTATTGATGTATGGAGGATTCATAGTGAAGACTGGGTTCGTGCAGATAACCAACAATTTCCAACGTTTAGAATGAGACTAACGTGAGGTAAAGAATAATTCATAAATTAGAAGACTAATTGATCAGATATTAAAATATCTGAAAGTTATATTAGGAAAATTATAACTTTGTAATCTGAATATTTTCCTTGGTGCCCCGACTTCCTAGCTAATTACATTTACCTGATTAGTTAATCACGTAATAATAATTACAGGGAATTAATTTGATAACCTAACAGTCTTCAGTTTAATGATGCCAAAGACACGACACTAGCTAGACTATCCTACCTGTATACATCATCATGCATGATGGACGTGTCTCCCTGTCAGGAATGCCATACCACGGTTGCCCTTAGTTTGAAGATGTAATCCGGAGACAGGTGTTTTCTCCATGTCTTTAGCTATCATACTCTAATTCTACTGATTTCAAAACTTGATCCTCTGGAAAGCAGAGAGCAACACTTATGCAGCTCCATTACACAATACATTTGACAGGAGTACCAACACAGACTGACGAGCCCAAATAGACAGAAGCCTGCTATAGGGTAGACCAATCCAAACTCCTCTCTCTGCATGTCCAGCCCACTCATTATCTCAGCCAATCATGGCTAGTGGGAAGGTTGCCAACTTTTTCTGTGGCTAAACAAACAAGGCTCATAATTTAACAATTGTATTCATATTTACAGATGGCATACAAGTCTGGGATAGAGTCTAGTTTCCTGAATTTCTGCATGACTGACGTGCCCAAAGTAAACTGCCTGTCACTCAATCCTAGAAGCCAGGATATGCATATACTTGGTAGCATTGGATAGAAAACACTTTGAAGTGTCTAAAACGGTTAAAATAATGTCTGAGACTATAACATAATTGATATGGCAGGGGAAAATCCGAAGAAAATCCAACCAGAATTCTTTTTTTTTTTAGGTCCCAAGCTCTTATAATGGAAACCTATTGGTCCTATGTAAATCGCTCTCTCAGATTGCAAATCCTATGGCTTCCACTAGATTATTCACATTTTAGAGTACCTGAGGATTAAATAGAAATGTCGTTTGACTTGTTTGGATGAAGTTTAGCGGTAGCTTTTTGGACCCCTTTGTCTGCACTTTGAACGAGTGGATTACTGAAATCGATGGCGCCAACTAAACAGACTTTTTGAGACATAAAGAAGGATTTTATCTAATCAAACGACCATTCATGTTGTAGCTGGGTCCCTTGGGATTGCAAACAGAGGACGATCTTCAAAAGCAAGTGATTTATATAATCGCTATTTGTGATTATATGAACCCTGTGCTGGTTGAAAAATATGTTGATATGGGGCGCCGTCCTCAGACAATCGCATGGTATGCTTTCGATGTAAAGCCTATTGTAAATCGGACAACCCGGTTAGATTAACAAGAATCTAAGCTTTTAAATGATATCAGATATTTGTATGTTCATGGAAGTTTAATATTACGATTATTTATTTGAATTGCGCGCCCTCCAATTTCACCGGTAGTTGTCGGTTGGTGTCCCGCTAGCGGGACGCCTATCCCTAAGTTAAGGCATATGAAAGTTCACATGTTCGAGAAGGCATTTCTGCCAAAAAAAGTATTTTGACAAAATAATACTTTTTACATTCAAACGGCTCTTCTGTGAAGTCGTGACTTGCGACATACGCCTAGTTTCCTGATTCGGGTCCCATATGTGTTATTTCATAGTTTTGATCTCTTCACTATTATTCTACAATGTATAAACTAGTAAAAATAAAGAAAACCTGTGAATGAGTAGGTGTGTCCAAACTTTTTACTGGTATTGTAGACTGAGCAGGTGAATCTAGGTGAAAGCTATGATCCCTTATTGATGTCACTTGTTAAATCCACTTCAACTGGACCTTTTTTGGAACATTATTATTTTTATCTTACTGACTTTCACTGTCAGGGCCCAGGTTTGACAGAATTTGTGCAGAAGCTCTAGGTGTTGCTGTAAGCCCTCCTTGGTTGGTGACAGAAGCACCAGATCATTAGCAAACAGTAGACATTTGACTTCAGAGTCTAGTAGGGCGAGGTCAGATCCTGCAGATTGTTCTAGTACCCTCAACCATTCGTTGATATATATGTTAAAGAGGGTGGGGCTCAAGTTGCATCCCTGTCTCCCTCCATGGCCCTGTGGAAAGAAATCTCTGTTTTAACCGCACACTTGTTATGTACATGGATTTTTTTATGTTGTATGTTTTTCCCCCAACACAACTTTTCATCAATTTATATAGCAGAAAAAAAGCTTTTTTAAATCAACAAAGTATGAGAAGACTGATTTTATTTTGGTTTGTTTGTCAATTAGCATGTGCAGGGTGAATACGTGGTCTGTCATATGGTAATTTGGTACAAAGCCAATTTAATATTTGCTCAGGAGATTGTTTTCACTGAGGAAATGTAGGAGTCGGCTGTTAATGATAATGTAGAGAATTTTCCAGAGGTTGCTGTAGATGCATATCCTACATAGTTATTGGGGTCAAATTTGTCTGCGCTTTTGTGGATTGGAGTTATCAGTCCTTGGTCCAAAAATTGAGGAAGATGCCAGAGCTGAGGATGATGTTAAAGAGTTTAAGTATAGCCAATTGGAATTCGTGGTCTGTATACACTGAGTATACCAAACATTAGGAACACCTAACACCTAATATTGAATTCGTCGGGGCATGTACTCTGCAAGGTGTCGAAAACATTCCACAGGGATGCTGGCCCATCTTGACTCCGATGCTTCCCATAGTTGTGTCAAGATGGCTGGATGGAGGAGGACAATTCTGATACACACGGGAAACTGTTGAATGTGAAAAACCCAGCAGTGTTGCAGTTCTTGACACAAACTGTTGCACCCGGCACCTTCTACCAGGCACTTAAATATTTTGTCTTGCCCATTCACCCTCTGCATGGCATACATACACAATTCATATCTCAATTGTCTCAAGACTTAAAAATCCTTCTTTATCCTTCCCTTCATCAACACTGATTAAAGTGGATTAAACAAGTTAAATCAATAAACGGTCATAGCTTTCACCTGGTCAGTTTATGACATGGAAAGAGCAGGTGTTCATAATGTTTTGTATTCTTAGTGTATTGTATTATTTTATTTAGGATAACCTCAACACCACAGGCTTTTTAGGGTTGGAGGGTTTTTTATTTTGTCCTGTAATTAATTTTATGAAATTGGAGAATCCAGTTGGTTCTGGTAGTCTTTAATAGCTAATTCTAAGATTTGTAATTGATCATGTATGTGTTTTTGCTGTTTGTTCTTTGTTATAGAGCCAAAATGATGAGAGAAGTAGTTTATCTTTTACTTGGTACTCATCGCGGATCCGGGAGCACCCCCCACAGTAAAAAAGCTGACTAGCATAGCCTAGCATAGCGTCACAAGTAAATACAAGCATCTAAATATCATTAAATCACAAGTCCAAGACACCAGATGAAAGATACAGATCTTGTGAATCCAGCCATCATTTCTGATTTTTWAAATGTTTTACAGGGAAGACACAATATGTAAATCTATTAGCTAACCACGATAGCAAAAGACACAACTTTTTTTCTCCACCATTTTTTTCCTGCATCAGTAGCTATCACTAATTCGACTAAATAAAGATATATATAGCCACTAACCAAGAAACAACTTCATAAGATGACAGTCTGATAACATATTTATGGTATAGGATATGTTTTTTTAGAAAAATGTGCATTTTTCAGGTATAAATCACAGTTGTACATTGCAGCTGCAATCTGAAATAGCGTTGGAAGCAGCCGGAATAATTACAGAGACCGACGTCAATTACCAAAATACTCATCCTAAAACATTTCTGAAAAATACACAGCCTACAGCAATCGAAAGACACAGATCTTGTGAATCCAGACAATATTTCAGATTTTCTAAGTGTTTTACAGCGAAAACACAATATATCGTTATATTAGCATACCACATGAGCTAACATCACACCAGCATTAAATCCAGGCAAAGGGGGCRATAACGTTATCGCCACCAAAATATATTATTTTTTTCACTAACCTTCTCAGAATTCTTCAGATGACAGTCCTGTAACATCATATTACACAATGCATATAGAGTTTGTTCGAAAATGTGCATATTTAGCATCACAAATCTTGGTTATGCTATGTAATCTGTCAAAACATGGCATGCATTCGGGCCGGCGCCATCTTGGAAAGGCACCTATGATTACGATTATTTATCGATTAGATTGACTAAAAAAATACAGGTTGGACAGCTAATGAAAGATGCATTGGTTATTAATGCAACCGCTGATTTAGATTTTWAAAATTTACGTTACTAGACATACATTGTGAGTTACAGCCAGACTAGTGCCGCAAAAAATGGCTGACAACTGCGGTTACATTTTTCCACATAAATACGGAATAAAATCATAAATAACTCTTACTTTTGGACGAGCTTCCATCAGTATCTTGGGCAATGTGTCCTTTGTCCAAAAGTATCGTTGCTTTGTTGTAAAACGACCTCCTCAACTTCAGAACTAGCAGCTAACGATAGCTAMACGRCACACACATGCCCAAATCGTCAAACGCAATACTAAGGAAATTCAGAAAAATAGCAATATACTCGCATAAACTGATATAAATCGGTTTCAAATAACTTCGTTATGATGTTTCTAACACCTATATCGAACTAAATCACAGACGGATAGATCTTTGATCAATAACGAGAGCTTTTGAGCATGCGATTCTGATGTCCTCCCTTGCGCCCTGGCGAGCGTCAAAAAGATGGGTCATCTCACTCCATTCCCTTTTATAAACTCTGACAAACACGTAGAGACACCATTCCACTTCTCATTGGTTACTGACATCCAGGGGAAGGCGGGTGCAGTTCATGTCAAGCCATAGGGCACACACAGAGTTTAAAACTGATCCGAGATCAGAGACTATTTTTCAGAGCTTCGCATGTCCTGTCATGAGTTTCGCTGTAGAAAGAGTTCTGGTTCACCCACAGACATAATTCAAACGGTTTTAGAAACTAGAGATTGTTTTCTATCCAATAGTAATAATAATATGCATATTGTACGAGCAAGAATTGAGTATGAGGCAGTTTAATTTGGAGACGATAAATGCTAACGTTGAAACAGCACCCCCTATATTGAGAAAAGGTTATCCATACATCTCAGTTTTGTATTGATAACACTTCGTTTTGATATTTGTTTAGTGTGTTCCAATTTTCCCAGAAGAGATAGATAGGCTTTCGGAACGAGCTCTTCGGCCATCGCTACTGAGTGAGCTTTGCATCATTGGGTGAGTCAGTGAAATTGGAAAGCGTTTTTTAGGACTATAATATCCTCCTCATATTGTACAATATGTGTTTCTCCAGGCCTAAGATATTGATGGATTCTATATATCGTGTCGTCGTTTCTACTGTAGCAAACAGTATGAATGTATGGAGCATAATGTCTTTACAGTTTTATTCACATGTTTTCAAGTACTGCTGACAATTAATACATTCCGATTATTGCATAGATTGTAATTGACAACTATGATGTGTGTAAAATACTTTTTTGAAGTTTGTACTGATTATAAAGAGCTAATGCTAAGCTATTTGCCAGGTATGTGTGGCGCCATGTTTGTTGACATTATACAATGCATTCTGGGTGTCACGCAAACATCTGTCAGACCAAAGATGTAATAACGAGGTGAAGGAAGGGTTCACTCATCTTTCGAGTAAACTTCCGGAAGTGAATGAAGGGAAGTGAATGATCGTAGACGACACCCCCCCTTCAACACGCATACGGCAAACAGACCAAACTCATCTTGTCTTCTCTGGTTGACGTGAAAAAACAAACATGATGGCATACACAAACTACCCGTACTTTCTTTTTACTTAATTATTTTGATCAATGGTGAGCTCCCTCATGATGAGATGAATTGTAAATAGTAATTGCTATTAGCTAATTAATTTTGTGGTTTATGTCAGCCGAGAGTTAGCTAAATATGACCGCTTGTGTAACATCAATCTTTCCTAGTCGCGCTAGGACTAATGCAGCCTACATTTTCCGGTTTGGACGATCGTGTTATGCTGTCATTACTTCTGTGAATGTCAGAATATTGCATTCAAAACTAAACTGGTCACATACAGGACATACCTTTATAAGGACTGTGTGCAAAATGTTTGTGTGAAAAAACAGTGTGGCCAGCTCAAACGCTGACTGTTAAATCAATCATAACTGGATGTTCTAAATAAGCGTTGTAATCACACCGGTTTGAGCGTACGCTGCAGGGGCCACTGTAGAAGGATTGGTTGATATGTGTGAAAAGGTTCAAAAAGATTCTGCTGAAGTCTCCAGTCATCTAAAATGATGGGGGGGGGGCTTCTGAAAGTGCCTTGTACTCTACTGCTCTGTACGCAAAAGTATTAATATGCATGGTATGCTTATTATAAAGGGGGGGGGGAAAGTGAAAAATCTGAAATCGAGGCTCTGTTCCAGGGCCTCCCTATCAATTTGCTTGAAATTTATGACTATACATGCACTTCATACGCCTTCCACTAGATGTTAATAGGCAGTGAGAGGTGAAATGGGGAGTCTAGGTATATCTATGGTCAAAAGAGAGGTCTTGGAATGACATGACCCCAATTTCCTTTGTTCAGGAAGACGCGGGAAGGACATCAGCTTTGGCTTCTGAAAAGCTTTCCTTATAGACGGCTAATATCTCCGGCTTTGATTTTATTTGATAAATGTGATAATATCATCGTAAAGTATATTTTTTCAATATAGTTTTATCAGATTATTGACATTTTTCGGGAGTTTTGGCGTGTTCCGTTCTCTGCGTTTGGTGACGATGGACAGCTTCGCGCCACTTGGCAAGTTTTGGTTGCTAAATCAACAGACGAAGAGGACATTCTAAATCCAAACAACGATTGTTCTGGACAAAGGACCCCTTGTACAAGATTCTGATGGAAGCTCACCAAAAGTAGGACCCATTTATGATGTTATTTCGTATTTCTGTCGAAAATGTTTACTATTAGTTTCCGCCCAGATTTTGGGCGCTCTCTCGCTATAACGTAAGCTGTATGTCGTACTAAAGTTATTTTTAGAATTCTAACACGGCGATTGCATTAAGAACTAGTGTATCTATCATTTCCTGTACAACATGTATTTTTTAGTAAAGTTTATGAATAGTTATTTGGTCAGAATAGGTGAGTGTCAGAAATATATCCGGAGATTCTGGAAAATAGTTGCTACGTTTTCACAATGTATAACCACGGATTTCAGCTCACATTTTCGAACAAACCATATATGTATTGTGTAATATGATGTTATAGGACTGTCATCTGATGAAGTTTATGAAGGTTAGTGAAATAATTAATATATTTTGCTGGTTTTGTCGCTATCGCTACTGTTGCCTTGAATCAATGCTGTTGTGTGGTTGGCTATTGTAGTAAGCTAATATAATGCTATATTGTGTTTTCGCTGTAAAACACTTAAAAAATCTGAAATATTGGCTGGATTCACAAGATGTTTGTCTTTCATTTGCTGTACACCATGTATTTTTCATAAATGTTTTATGATGAGTATTTAGGTATTTCACGTTGGTCTCTATAATTACTCTGGCTGCTTCGGTGCTATTTGTGATGGTAGCTGTGATGGTAGCTGCAATGTAAAACTATGATTTATACCTAAAATATGCACATTTTTCGAACAAAACAGATTTATTGTATAACATGTTATAAGACTGTCATCTGATGCAGTTGTTTCTTGGTTAGTTTGGTTGGTTCTTGGTTAGTTTGGTTAGATTTTTTGTCTGGAGGAAGTTCTCGCGCCTCATGAAGATGGATTACTGGGCTGAACATGCTAACAACAAGTGGCTAAATGATGGGCTTTATGGAACTTTATGGAACAAATCAGTAATTTATTGTCGAACTGGGATTCATGGGAGTGCCTTCTGATGAAGATTATCAAAGGTACGTGAATATTTATAGTGTTTTTTGTAGCTTCTGTTGACGCCAAAATGGCGGCTATTTCTTTGGCTGTTTTGGGTTCTGAGTGCCGTTCTCAGATTATTATTTTTCCGTAAGGTTTTTTTGAAATCTGACACAGCGGTTGCATAGAGGATAAGTTTATCTTTAATTATGTGAATAACACTTGCATCTTTTATCAATGTTTATTATGAGTATTTCTGCAAAATCACCGGATGTTTTGGAATCAAAACATTACTGCATGTAATGCGCCAATGTAAACTGAGATTTTTTGATATAAATATGCACATTATCGAACAAAACATACATGTATTGTGTAACATGATGTCCTATGAGTGTCATCTGATGAAGATCATCTAAGGTTAGTGATTAATTTTGATCTATATTTCTGCTTTTGTGACTCCTATCGTTGGCTGAAAAAATGGCTGTGTGCGTTTGTGACTTGGCTCTGACCTAACATAATCATATGTTGTGCTTTCGCTGTAAATCATTTTTGAAAGCGGACACCATGGGTAGATTAACAAGATGTTTATCTTTCATTTGCTGTATTGGACTTGTTAATGTGTGAAAGTTACATATTTCCCAAAAATATTTTTGAATTTCGCGCTCTGCCTTTTCAGCGGAATGTTGTCGGTGTTCCGCTAGCGGAACCCCTGCCCCAGAAAGGTGTAATATTTTATTTTTATTGGCCAGTCTGAGATATGGTTTTTCTTTGCAACTCTGCCTAGAAGGCCAGCATCGCGGAGTCGCCTCTTCACTGTTGACGTTGAGACTGGTGTTTTGTACTCCTCAATCTACACACAATACCTCATAATGACAAAGCAAAAACAGGTTTATAGATTTTTATTTTGAAATATGCTTAAAAAACTGATATACCTTATATGCATAACTATTCAGACCCTTTGCTATGAGACTCGAAATTGAGCTCAGGTGCATCCTGTTTTGATAATCCTTGAGATGTTTCTACAACTTGATTAGAGTCCACCTGTGGTAAATTCAAATTATTTGACATGATTTGGAAAGGCACACACCTGTCCTTTAAGGTCCCACAGTTGACAGTACATGCCAGAGGAAAAACCAAGCCATGAGGTCAAAGGAAATGTTCATAGAGCTCCAAGTCAGGATTTTTATTTCATTAAACTGATTGATGATTCAGCTCAAAGGTCTCAAATTCATTTCCTGGATGGCCGGTGTGTATGCATGTTTTTGTTCCAGCCCAACACTAACTCAACCAGTAACACACACAGATCACAGCCCGATGATGACCATCTTCTCCTTGCCTTGTGAGTCTTTTGGTGACTGTAAAGGCCAATCCTGGACTTAAAGGAAGAAGTTTGGAACCACCAAGACTCTCCATAGAGCTGGGAGCCCAGCCAAACTGAATAATCGGGGGAGAAGGACCTTGGTGAGGGAGGTGACCAAAAACCCGATGGGCACTCTGACAGAGCTCCAGAGTTCCTCTGTGGAGATGGGAGAACCTTCCAGATGGACAACCATCTCTGCAGCACTCCACCAATCAGGCTTTTAAGGTAGAGTGGCCAGATGGAAGCCATTCCTCAGTAAAAGGTACATGACAGCCTGCTTGGAGTTTGCCAATCGGCACCTAAAGGACTCAGACTATGATAAAACAAGATTCTCTAGTCTGATGAAACCAAGATTGAACTCTTTGGCCTGAATGCCAAGCATCACGTCTGGAGGAAACCTGGCACCATTCCAACGGTGGGGCATGGTGATGGCAGCATCATGCTGTGGGGATGTCTTTCAGTGGCAAGAACTGGTAGACTAGTCAGTATCGACGGAAAGGTGTAGAGAGACATCCTTGATGAAAACCTTCTCCAGAGCGCTCAGGACCTCAGACTGGAGCGAAGATTCACCTTCCAACAGGACAACAACCCTAAGAACACAGCCAAGACAACGCAGGAGTGGCTTCTGAACAAGTATTTGAACGTCCTTGAGTGGCCCAGCCAGAGCCCAGACTTGAACCCGATCCAACATCTCTGGAGAGACATGAAAATAGCTGTGCAGCGACGCTCCCCATCCAATTTGACTGAGCTTGATAGGATCTGCAGAGAAGAACTGGAGAAACTCCCCAAAGACAGTTGTGCCAAGCTTGTAGTGTCATACCTAAGAAGACTATGCTGTAATCGCTGCCAAAGGTGCATCAACAAAGTACTGAATAGTTATGTAAATGTGATTTTCGGGATGTGTCATGTTCTGACAAACTCTGCTGTAGCTCAGCCACCTTCCACCGCAGACGCGGAAGGCCGCCATTGTAACGGCTGTCGTCGGTGGAAGAAGGTGAGGACCAAGGTGCAGCGAGGTAAGTGTCCATAACTTTTATTTTAAAACATAAACTGAACACTATGAAATACAAAACAATAAATGTGAACATGAACGAAAACGAAACAGTACCGTGTGGCAACAAACACTCACACGGAAACAAACACCCACGAAACACAGGTGGAAAAAGGCTACCTAAATATGGTTCTCAATAAGGGACAACAATAAACAGCTGCCTCTGATTGAGAACCATATCAGGCCAAACACAGAAATAGAAAATCATAGAAACACAAACATAGACTGCCCACCCCAACTCACGCCCTGACCATACTAAATAAAGACAAAACAAAGGAAATAAAGGTCAGAACGTACAAGCCATTGGTGGATTTGGTGGATTTAGACACAGCCCATACAAAAATAACTGATATTTCTATCTTAAACAGATGGATATTCATAGGGATTTTTTTATTATGCTAATTATATTTCTATGGGATCCCGGATTTCAACTCTAGGGGTTGGGGATTCTATTGGGGGGATATAAGTAGCACACATGAGGAAATGTTTGTCAGTTGAGATCATGTCCTTATTTATTTCTTGCCAGAAGTAAAATGCTCGTGTTTTGACTAATTTAATAGAGTGGGTTGGTTAGGTCTGCTCTTTACCAAATTAGCATATCCTTTGAGTCTCTTCGCTGTTTCACACCTGGTAGTTTGGTGGCTGGGACTACCAGCTCTCTGTAACCTGAAGGGCAACCAGTGGGTCTGTCTTCTCTATACCATGTTTCTTGAAGGATAACAATGTATGTATTTCCAATTTCTTTGATGAAGTCTGGGTTACTGCTCTTTAGGCCAAAGGCAGATGACCTCAGACCAGTATTTTCCAGGATGAGTCTGTCTCTCTCTCTCTCGTCCTCCCTCTCCTCCCACTATCTCTCTCTCTCTCTTTCTATCTCTATCCCCATCCCTCTCTCCAAAAATGAGTGCCTCTTCCTCAACAGGAAAAGGCACAAAAAAAACATGGAGGATACCAAGGATTCCTACCTTCTGGAACCTTCATAGCTCCCCGTACTCCTCACATCTGCGCTGCGCCTCTCCCTTGTCTACCGGCACAGCTGCTGCCAAGCCTGGGGAGGCTTTTGGGCATCTTCCTCTCCCTGCACCGGCTGGCCCTCCGGGAGGATGGAGAGGCTGACTGACTGGTACCCGGTCTGCCAACCAGATAATGGATCCTGCCAGGAGGGATTGTGATTGTGATGGTGACAGGGAAGAGGTGGCGACGTGGGTTCGGGCCACGCACTGAACCTGAGGACCAGGGGGGCGGATGAGGAGGTCTGTGATGTGCTGCCTGGTGGTGTGTGTGATCTGTGTGTGTGTGTATGTGTGTGGTGGGGGGGGTGCATTAGAATACACTAAAGCATGCATATGTACGTATACGTGCAGTATAACTGGTTGTGTGTTAGTGTGTGCGTGCGTGGGTGGGTGCCTGCGTGTGTGCATGTGTGAGTGCATCCCTTTGTGAATCTGTGAATGTGTGTGCGTCCCTGTGTGCATCCCTGTGTGTCCGTGCACGTGTCCCTACAGCATGTGGATCTGAGTGTGTGTACATGTGTGTGTCTTGCTTTTCAGTTCCCAGTGAGTGTGTGTGGAAGTGAAATATCACGTTGAAAGCTGACCAAGATGTATTTTAAGTTGATGTTTACAGACCTACCAAAACCCAACGAGACAAATGGCAAGACACACATGTTCAGTGGTAAATAATAAATACAGGTATCCCAACTCGATATGTCAGAGCAGTTTAAACTGAGATTTATCTTATCCTATCGGTATCCTATCCCAGGAATGAGAGTTGGCACAGAATGGTTGCTTTAGCCCTCCCCAGCCCTCTCACCCAGGCCCAGTCTCAGCCCTAGCCACATATTCATAGCCCAACCCTAGCCACCAACCGGGCCTAGCCCTGGAAACATATCCTTGGCCCATGTCACCATCCTCCCTCCTCACAATAAAGAGACTGGGTACTGCCTTCCTGACACAAACAGTATTGTAATGTGGCAATGTCCTGCAGTGCCAGATCTTACCAGAGACTGTGATGGTAAGTGACTGCTGTAATTGTCCTAGTCCCAACTGTGTCACTTTGCCCATTGCCTACGGTCTGGTTTTATGTGTGTGTGCGTGTGTGTGTGTGTCTTGTGTTCCCCTCATGGGTAGACTTGGCACAGACCCTCTGCCAGTGCAGTATAGGAGACTGTTCACATACTGTAACTACATAAAGGAATTTCTCTCTGTTTTGACGGACTGCACTAAACCAGAGGTCTCATGCTTTTGTTCCAGCCCAGCGCTAACACACCTGATCAAATCAAATAATCATGGACCTTGATTTTACATTAGTTGAGTTGTATTAGGTTGTATCAGGTGAGTTTGTGTTTGTGTGCACACCTGGAGGTAAAGCGTGTAAAGAAGCATGCAGAGGTAACACACACAGATCACACCCCGATGATGACCATCTTCTCCTTGCCTTGTGAGTCTTTTGGTGACTGTAAAGGCCAATCCTGGACTTACAGCTGCGGCTGATGACAGGGAAGGTGAAGGCCTGGATGGAGAGGGAAGGAGTAGCCCTGCGAGCATGCTTCTTTGCATGCTTTTCCTCCAGGTGGACACACACACAAACACACAACAAAACCGTATAATACTTTGGTTCTTGAATCTTTGATTACTCTTTTCCCGCATTTTCTACTCTAGTGTACTGCATTCAGAAACAGTTTGTGTAATACGTAGATTGATGTGATTGTTATATACTGTATATATATATACCTGTCTATATAATCTCTTCTCACATACACAAGCTGCTTGTATCTGCTCACTCATTCATCTCCCTGCCCTCACATGCTCCCATTGCCTCTCGGATTTCTGCTATACACACACACACACACACACACACAACAAATGGGCAGAGAAAAGAGGAGAGAGAGAGATCTACGTGGTTGCTTACTGTACTGTACCGCACATCAAAAATTAAGTTGTTTACAATGGCAAATGGAGACATCTTACTGCAGTCTGTTTGAAGTGACAGTCATTTCAGCAGCGGAGGGAGAGCACCGGGCTCGCCTCTCACTGTACAGTAGGGCGATCCAGGCAGATCGCTTAAGAGTGACTTCGATATTGGACGTCTATCCATGTCCAGAGGACGTCGGGAATTCACTTAAAAACTAGCCACTAGGCAACCTTGAGCTCCATTACATCAAGTAGGCTTGGGGTTTGCTTGGGGGTGGCAGATAGGCGTAATCCCATAACTCTGGATCAAGTTGTGTGTGTCGATCCCAGGGGTTTTAAATTGTTTTGTTTTAACCCTATCCCAAACCTTAAGCCTTATTTGAACCATTTGGAATAGGTGGTGGATGGGCATAATCGCATGACTCTGGATCATAAGGTTGTGTGTTTGATCCTAGTGGTGAACACTTGTTTAAATGTTTTTGTTTGTTTGCTTTAACCCTATCCCAAATCTTAACCCTTACTAACATTCAGTGTGATTCATGTTTTATTCTTTCCAAAAACCTTAATCCTTAACCTTCTAAATTTGACATTTGGAGCAACTTCTAAATGTGAGGTTAGGAGAAACGGAACGATACTGAGCAGGAGTCAACCCAGGGGGTCAAAAACTCTTCAAAAATTGACGTTTGGAGAAGCATGGATAAAACGTCTAATTCTGCAGTGAGACTGTGAGAGCTTGCTTCTTTACCATTCGCTCTTCTCTCTCCCTACTGTACATCAGAGACTCCTCTATTAAATACACAGAGTGGAGAGTATATCAAATAGACAGTGTGTTAGTCAGTAAATTAACAGTAGAAACAGTGTTCCTCGGCGAAATGCTGCACAGTGGCCCGGAGTGGTTTCTTGGTTTCTCTCCAGCTTATGTAACAGGAAGGACTGAGAGAAGAGGAGGAAAAGAGGAAAAAGCGGGAGATTCGTAGGGAGGAAGGAAGAGGAGGATGAGAGTGGGGATAGGGTAGCGCTTGGAGATGTGTGTTCTGTATGGGTGCTGTGCGGTAGGTATCCCGCGTCTTTCCTTGCCCGGTTCGACACACAAACCACACTAAACACACACACACACTGTCTATAACCCAACCAGAGGGATTGGACTGCCTGTCTTTTCCGTTGCCTAACCAATAGTCAAGCCAGGCACCTTCTGAATAATTCACTCTATTTACCTTCTCCTCTCCTCGGGTCAAGTAAATAAATAACTAATCACATAAAGTATGTTGGGTAAATATATACAGAAATGGGAGAGTATTCAACCTTGTGCCTCAGCCAGAGGTATGTTGCCACCTTCTGGATTTTCAGCCAAACTTCAGGGAGTGAAGAGATCGGCCAATAGAAACGTACCCCTCTCATCGCCTGACTCGTGTTCATGAAAGGACCATTTTGTGCTGAAATAGTGTAAAGAGACTAGAACGTGTTGTATCGAAGTCGTATACAACATGTCGAGCAAAAATATGGGACACAGCGTTAACTCATGTCTAACACTGAGTTATCCTATCTCTCCTGAGAAAAGTCGTATTATTTCTAAAAGCATGTACTGTAGACACATGATTATCATTGGTCTATTCAAATCTGAATAATATATGGTTGACATTTCACAAATGAAATGTGAATGTAGGGGTCCTCTTTTCGCCTATAAATGCATATGTGTTCTAATGTGTTCTGTGCCTGCTTATCCCTGTGGTCTCTCATTGCCTTCATGGCTCCCTAGTATGATCTGTGTTATGGCACAGTGTTAATTGGTGTGTGTGTGTGTGTGAGTGTGTGTGTGAGTCTGTGTTTGGGTGTTGTGTACTGTCCCTTGACTCCTTGCGTGTGTGTGTGTGTTAAGTTGTAGTTTCGTTGGCGTTGGCGCAGTGCACTGTGTGTTTTTCCATGGAGTCAGTGCAAGATGTTTGTGTTACTCTGTGGATGGAACCATGTGTGTGTGGTTCCATGGCCAGTGTGTGTAGTTCTGTGCTGTCGGCGCGGGGTGTTGAGTAAGCGGGATGCCACGCTGATTGGGCACATGCCCCAGAAAGTTCCAAAGGACAGGACACCAGCATCACCCTTCTGCTCTCTCTCTCTCTCTCTCTCTCTCTCTCTCTCTCTCTCTCTCTCTCTCTATCTCTCTCTCGCTCTCGCTCTCGCTCTCGCTCTCGCTCTCTCTCGCTCTCTCTCGCTCCTTCTCTCTCTCGCTCTATTCCCCCTTTTCCACACACCCACTCTCCCTCTTTCTCCCTCTACTCTGCCTAGCGTGGGGGCATATCCGTCAGGCCACCAGACATGAGTAACACATGCTAAGAAAATACAAACAACATGCTAAGAACACAGCACCAACACAGCCCCCAATCTGCACTTGGACAGGGGTCTTTGGGTAGAAATGTTTGGATTCCCCCTGAAGTGTAAATACCAGCAGTGAGCCCTTCTCTGTAAATAATTGTAATATATATATATATATATTATTATTAATTGATGCTATTTTTGATTGACTTTAGTTCAAAACAATAGTGTAGAGATTTTGAATCTAGTGGTGTGTTATATTTGGTTAAATGGTGTAAATGACCACTGTACTTGTATTTTAGAAAATATTTGAATCATCACAAAATCTTAAAATGAAAAAGCTCTTTCAAAGCTCTGTGATTTCCATGATGAATTCAGTTTTAGAAAAAAACGCATATATTTTCAAAGATGGATTTTTTGATCCTTTCAAATATGACGCTAGTATTGTATGTCTGGAGAGTTCGTCAACCGGCACCACAGTACTTTAGACATTATATCCATGAAACACTTGAGCTGCTAGTTTTCTTTGAGCATGTGTTTCTTTCAGGGGGTGCGTCTCTCAAATGTTTCTCAAATGTTTCATTTTCCCTTTTTTTGATTCTCTATCAATTAGCGGGCCATTCACTTCAGTCTATCAAATGCTTTCAAGTGGCACAGACGGCCGCCCAAGTAGCAACTCTTCATTTAGTTCCTGAATAATAAGGACCGTACGTCTGATGGTGTGGGAGGGTCGAAAGAGATCCATTATAATGACATGCTTGGCTAGCTCTGAGGGAACAGCGCACTGTGTTTAAAGGGCTTTGTCAACTTTAGTCCTATTTACCTGAAGCCCCTTTGCTCCACCGACTAAGAAACGTGCTTAAATGAAGTTCTAAGAGTATAATAGGGTTTTGATGGGACTGAAACTTGCGCAGACTAGTGTCAGGTTTTAAATGTGAAATATATGATGAGAAAACAAATACTAATAATAGAGCAAACCAGACAATAACATTATAGGCTGTGGTGCAGGCACCATTTTCCTCTTTATCATATATTGATTTAGTATGCAAGCAAAACTATGCTCTGTTATTTTCGAGCTTTTACTTTCCGTTTGTGTGTATATGTTGTGAAATTGTTAGATATTATTTGTTAGATATTACTGCACTGTCGGAGCTCGAAACACAAGCATTTCGCTACATCCGCAATAACATCTGCTAAACACGTGTATGTGACAAATTAAATATGATTTGATTTTTATTTCTGAAAACAAAATTATGAAAATCTTCAGTTTTCACATTCATATATATATATATATATATATATATTAATCTATTTGTTTACTCATGTTATCTATTTAATAGGGACAATGCACAATAACTAACATCTTGAAATGAATTAACACATGAAAGTATAATTTAGTTACAGTGTAGTCTTTGGACAGGCTAACAACAAATAAATTACTACAAATTAAACAAAAATGCCCACAGTGGCACAATGTTACAACAAAACAACAAAACAACAAGAATGACTTTAAGCTGTATGAAACTCAAACACACTATGAGAAACTAACTAAATGAGAAACAAACTAAATATTTGAAAAGTACTTGGCCATAGAATTGATTTATTTATAACTTTATTGAAGTATGCATCTCTGTAAGCCCCCTACAAAAAAAAAGAGGCTTTAACTGAAAAGGGGGTTTGAATTGTAGATTACATTTGCTTAGCCTTTGAAATGTCACCTCTCAAAATTGATGTTGCAAGACTGAAATCAACACTATCAAATGTAACATATACAAAACGTTTCAAATGTTTAAGCGTTTTTCAGGATGATTAATATTGCTGTTCATTTTGATAAGTACAAAAATAAGGGTAACTGATAACGTCTTGTTTTTATACATTATATTCAATCATTTTCGACAAATTATTGTAAGGAGTAGGCCTACTATTTGTTCATAACTTAGGAACATAACTAACTGATTACTATTATTCATTTCTTGAAGTTGAATCCTTAGTCAACATTGTTATACAATACCACAAAAATGTAGATTTGGGTTGTGCATTGCTACAACACCTTGAATCTCTTTGATGTAATGAAACTGGATATCAACCAAAATCGGGAAAGCTTTCTCTGTGTGATTACTGTGGTTTTGAGGTTTATGTAGAGCTCTACATAGACTTTAGACGGCCTGAATCTGTAAGGAATTACAACCCTCAAAACCCAAGTCTCTCTCTCCCTCTCTCCTCTCTCTCTCTCCGACCCCCTCTCTTTTTCTCTCTTTGAGTGGCGGAGGACCATTTAAAGAGAGGCGCGGTGCACTCTGTGACCTATGCTTGTCAGTGTTAATTGTATGGGTTTAATTAAAAAAACACATTGACCACGTTGAAAGGACTCTAAGTTAAATCCTTCCTCTTCAGCCCAAATGTCTGTGATTTAGACCGGGGCAGGGCCATATACAGCAAGTTAGACGGATGGACGGGTGGACGGACGGCAGCCAGGCAGGCAAGCAGGCAAACAGACATTAGATTCTGAACATTGACTATTATTACATTGTGTATCAACTCAGAGAGTGGCTATAATGTCCTGTCCTGTCTGTAATGATATAAGCCATTTAGCAGAAGCTTTTATCCAAAGCGACTTAGTCCGTCTGTCTGTGTGTCTGTCTGTCTGGTCGTCTGGTTGTCTTGAGTCAGTGCATAACCTTTTAGATACATTGTTCTTGTTTTAAATGTACGTAGTTCTGTCATTGGGCTGTTCTTGACTATTAGTGTTCTGTATTGTGTCATGTTTCATGTTTTGTGTGGACCCCAGAAAAATGAGCTGCTGCTTTTACAACAGCTAATGGGGTTCCTAATACAATACCAAATACGTGTCTGGCCTGTATTGGTTGATCAGATGCTCTTAGCCACCCGAGTTTTCTTCCAAAAGGAGTCTTTTTATTCAACCTTTCTCTTGTTGATAACTTAACGGACGGTAAAAACAGTGGTTGTAAAACTGAGCCTCTTTTGAAAGTACAGGACAATAAAAAGTGAAACTAGGATGGAGGATTTTTTTTCTCCTGATTATAGCAAAAAACCTATGTATGATGAATGTATATAATTTCCTCATGTCGCTGCTTTATTGCTCATACAATGTATCACAGTTCTTTACAAATCATTTCAGTTTAAAAAAAATGTATTGCTAAAACGTACAAAATGTAACCGAGTGCAAACATGTTATTTTATAATGAAACAATATTATCCAAGGAGTATAAGTTAAACATAAATGTTTTCAGTACTCCCACACCTGTGCTATCTAGAACCTAAAAAGGGTTCTTCAGATGTTCCCATAAGAGAACCATTTTTGGTTCCAGGTAGAAACTTTTTGGGTTCCATGTAGAACCCTTTCCACATGGAACTCAAAAACGTTCTATCTGGAACCAAAAATGGTTCTCCTATTGAGACAGCGGAAGAACCCTTTTGGAACCCTTTTTTTCAATTAGTGCAGTATTCATTCTATAAAGACTTTAGTTCAGGTGCTGCAAAACACATGTAAGAAATAATTCTGTGAATTTTAGGCCTTTGTTAAGGCTGACTGAGTGAAGCTATTTTTAATCAGAAGGATTTGTCATCAGATTGACAGGCTGTTGACAGCAGTATTGGGGCAGTATTTAGCAAGGTCTCGGGACCCCCGTGGCTAAAGTGAATTTTATGGAGACTCTGGTGGGTGGCTGGCATAAAGAGAGTGACTGGGAGTTTGTAAAGCTGATGCAAATGAAGGTATTTCATGTTGACATCTCACCGTCCATGGTGTGATAGTTGATCACTTTTTTGTTGAGTGGGAAAACAAAAGTGGACGCGGAGCCTACCCGACAGCACAAAAGAGGTGACAGGGTCTGCGATTTCTCAGTGTGTGTGTGTGTGTGTGCGTGCGAATGTGTGGTTACACCCACCACTGTCCCACTCAATGCACTCTCTTCTCGGAGTATATTAACAGTCCTAATTCACAATGTATGGACTCTGCCGAGTGGAACATTCCCAGTTATGAGATTGTTAAACGCTTCGCTAACAATTCTTGGCGTGCAATTGGGCCAAATCTGTTGTGGTTATTACCGGGGAAATTAACAAATGAACTGTGAGGGTAAATAAACAAAACGTTGCATAGATTCATGGTCAACTAGTTAGAGCTCCGCTCTCAAGACTAATAATAAGACGGTGAGATTAGGTATATGGAATTA
>NW_019957542.1:363042-368533 GCF_002910315.2 Salvelinus sp. IW2-2015 | reverse complement strand
GTTCAGCCTCATACCTTTGTTACCTTACTACTTTCAATCTGTCTCTATAGCTCCTCACTGCAGGTTTTCACAGGTCTGTTTAGATGCATATACTGGGCACACAGACAGTCCAAGTTGTTCATGTCATTTGATACAGTTAGTGTACACTTAGAATTCACTGTATCACAATTCCAGTGGGTCAGAAGTTAACATACACTAAGTTGACTGTGCCTTTAAACCTTGGAAAAATCCAGAAAAATATGTCATGGCTTTAGAAGCTTCTGATAGGCTAATTGACATCAATTTGAGTCAATTGGAGGTGTACCTGTGGAGATGTATTTCAAGGCCTACCTTCAAACTCAGTGCCTCTTTGCTTGGCATCAGGGGAAAATCAAAAGAAATCAGCCAGGACCTCGAAAAAAAATTTGTAGACCTCCACAAGTCTGGTTCATCCTTGAGAGCAATCTTCAAACGCCTGAACGTACCACGTTCATCTGATTACAACAAATTATACGCAAGTATAAACACCATGGGACCACCGCAGCCCATACCGCTCAGGAAAGAGACGCGTTCTGTCTCCTAGAGATGAATGTACTTTGTGTCGAAAAGTGCAAATCAATCCCAGAACTTCAGCAAAGGACCTTTGAAGATGCTGAGGAAACAGGTACAAAAGTATCTATTCTGTCACGTTCCTGACCTGTGTTTCCTTTTGGTATAGTTGTGTTGAGTGGGTCAGGACGTGAGCTGGGTGGCAGTCTGTGTTGTTTGTTCTATGTAAGTGTCACTTGTTAATTGACCTTGTATGGTTCTCAATCAGAGGCAGGTGTTTTACGTTCCTCTGATTGAGAACCATATATAGTAGGTTGTTTCACATTGTTTGTGTGGGGTTGTCTCCTGTGGTCCGTATTGTTACCACACGGGGACTGTTCGTTTGTCGTTTAACTGTATCAATGACATGAACCTTGACTGTTGTGTGCCAGTATATGCATCTAAACAGACCTGTGAAAACCTGCAGTGAGGAGCTATAGAGACAGATTTGAAAGAGTACAGTAACAAAGTATGAGCTGATACTCAACTCTGCTGATTCTGAAATTCACTCAACAGTTATTGTGACAAACTCTTGGGGTTCTATTACTCACTGGGTCGTCTTCCCAATTCCCATCAAACTACATTAGTTCCTGAGAATTATGTCATAGGCCGTCGTGTTCCCACAAGGCTGTCATATCAATCCATTCAGAAGTGGAGTAGGCTTCACAGCAAGAAATATAACAGCAAGTTGGAATAGCCTATACTTTTAAAGCATATTGAAAATATCTATAGTTAGCACTTTTCTCAGTAACCATAAATCACACTTATCCTACAATACATTCTGCATGAAAGGGACGAGAGCATGCATCTGTGTTTAAATGAGTCCCAAAGTTTCAAGTTGTATTGTCCCATGCACAAGTACAGTGAAATGCCTTTCTTGCGAGCTCTTTTCCCAACAATGCAGTAATCAATATCAATGTATATTACTATAAATAAAGTAAAGTAGAACAAAAACACATGAGAAATAGACATTAAGAAGAACATGAGAAAGCTAGTAAGCTATATACAGGATCAGTTCCAGGGTTAGTGCCAATACCATATTTACAATGTTCAGGTACACTGGAGTGGTAGGGGTAGATRTGTACAGTGCACATTTTTCACATTTTGTTAGGTTACAGCCGTATTCTAAAATTGATTAAATTGTTTTTTTCATCAATCTACACACAATAACCCATAATGACAAAGCAAAAACAGGTTGTTAGACATTTCTGCAGATAAAAAAAAATGAAATAAACTGAAATCAGATTTACATACAGTACCAGTCAAAAGTTTGGACACACCTACTCACTCAAGGGTTTTTCTTTATTTTTACTATTTTCTACATTGTGGAATAATARTGAAGACATCAAAACTATGAAATAACACATAATGAATGATGTAGTAACAMAAAAAGTCTTAAACAAATCAAAATAYTTTGTTTGAGGTTCTTCATATAGCCACCCTTTGCCTTGATGATAGCTTTGCACACTCCTGGCATTCTCTCAACCAGCTTCACCTGGAATGTTTTTCCAACAGTCTTGAAGGATTTCCCACATATGCTGAGCATTTGTCTGCTTTTCCTTCACTCTCATCCCAAAMCATCTCAATTGGGTTAAGGTTGGGTGATTGTGGCAGCACTCCATCACTCTCCTTCTTGGTCAAATAGCCCTTATACAGCCTGGTGATGTGTTGGTTCATACAAATGATATTCCCACTAAGCGCAAAAAGAAGGGATGGCGTATCGCTGCAGAATACTGTGGTAGCCATGCTGGTTAAGTGTACTCTTGAATTCTAAATAAATCACAGACAGTGTCACCAGCAAAGCACCCCCACACCATAACACCTCCTCCTCCATGCTTCACGGTGGGAACCACACATGCGGAGATCATCCGTTCACCCACTCTGCGTCTCACAAAGACACGGCGGTTGGAACCAAAAATATCACATTTGGACTCATCAGACCAAAGGACAGATTTCCACCGGTCTAATGTCCTTTGCTCATGTTTCTTGGCCCCAGCAAGTCTCTTCTTATTATTGGTGTCCTTTAGTAGTGGTCTCTTTGCAGCAATTCGACCATGAAGGCCTGAAATTTGACCATGAAGGCCTGAGCATTTATTTGGGCTGCAACCTGCTCAATTTTGAGTCTCATAGCAAAGGATCTGGATACTTATGTAAATAAGGTATTTCTGTTTTTTTTTCTCTGAGGATTATTTTTTTAAGTCAAGGGGTNTCGTGAGGGAGTTTGTTCCACCATTGGGGTGCCAGAGCAGCGAACAGTTTTGACTGGGCTGAGCGGGAACTGTACTTCCTCAGAGGTAGGGAGGCGAGCAGGCCAGAGGTGGATGAACGCAGTGCCCATAACACATAACATAGCCGCAGCACTGCTATCATGCTCTTTTACCATTTCACCAAATATTTCGCAAACATTAGGCTACTGTTCTGGCCCTCCCTGCTATTTCTTTTCAACCCTCCATTTCACAGATGTTCTCTTATTGAAATAAACTATGACATTGTCCTTTTTGCCTCAGTGGATCGACATGAACTTTTTCTGCCCAAGTTCCCAAAAGCATTTAACAATTGGCGTGTATTTGGCGAGCATAGCCTACCTACAGTTAGGGCCTAAAGTTTAGGCTTAGGCTACGCACTAACGCCAGATAAAAATAACGAAAGAAAAACCTCAATGTAGCCTATAGTAATGAATTGCAGAAGAATGATACATATAACTGCAGGGACTGCGGGTTATGAGTAAACTTGCGCATCAATAGTATCTACAGTACAACTGCACTTGTACTGCTACACAACAAACACTGCTAACACTCACATGTAGGCCTATTTACACATCTCAGTCAGAAATATCACTATATTTGATGAAAAATGTTTACTGTAATCTGTGTGTTACTCCTCGTGAAAGCCACACATAGGCATATATCCTGAAAACATGTTGAAATGTTATAATCCTATGAGATTACTGTGCAGTACAGTAATTATATGGTTGGTCTAAATATAGGAATGAGGTGTATCTGAAGATTCATGACAACATTCCTTTGAGAAATCCTCCATAAATAAAATGTTCTATAAAGACTTCATGCAGAGCACTCTGTCAGTAGATCTTTGCCTGAGGATTCAAGAGGAGACTGAGAGAATACCTGTTTGTACTGTGCTGCTTCAATGGCATATTTCCTTTCTAAGGCAACCTGCCATATTTAAATCTATATCCTACCACCAAGAAGAAACAAAGCATTGTATTGGAAATGTGCTTCTGCTTTTTTAATTTCATCTAAGATTTTAAATATATTTAAATATGTTATCTATTGCTAGAAAGTTAACATGATTTCATGTTTAAATGTCATCCTTTGTAACATGTTTATGAAATGCAATTCCTGTACATAACTTCTTGTTATTGGCTATTCCCTTGTGTGATATGGCTAACAACAATACAACAACTGCAGATGATGGTAGCAGCTCCTCTCTGCAACAAGTTAATGACAGGATCATAATAGTCCAGGTGATAAATGCAATCTTCATTTACATCATCTGCCTGCTCATCTTCACCTTCTTCAAAAAGGACACCTTTCTCTCAAACACACGTTATGTTTTCTTTGCTCACACACTGCTGGCTGACTGTCTGTACCTAATCATGACTAATAACTTGCTCCTCCTGACTTACTTTAGTGTCACCCTGCCAGCTGCTGTGTGTGTTGTCTTCTGTGTGTTGCTAAGTGAGTTGACCTTTGTCACGCCGCTGACTCTGACAGCCATGAGCCTGGAGCGTTATGTGGCCATCTGCATGCCTCTGCGCCACGGAGAACTCTCCACTGTACGCAGAGCCATTCACTGCATCCTACTCATCCACAGCATCAGCGCCATACAGCCCATCATAATTGTCTCCATCTTCTTTGCCTCAGTCCCTCTGGGCTTCTACACGCAGTATAAGCTGTGTTCAGCAGAGATGTTTATTGCACACAAGTGGCAGAGACACCTTAGATCAGTTATAGGTCAGTTCTACTTTCTGGTCATGTCCATCACCATTGTGTTTATCTATGTTAGAATAATTGCAGTGGCCAAAGAAGCATCGGACAATAAGAAATCTTTATCTAAAGGTCGTAAAACGGTGATTCTCCACGCTATCCAGTTGTTCCTGTGTCTGATCCAGCTGTGGTGCCCGTTCATGGAGGCTGCCATCCTGCCAATTAATTTGAAATTGTACATTGATGTGAGATTCTTTGATTACATTGCTTTTATTCTGGCCCCGCGATGTCTTTGTCCACTTGTCTATGGCCTAAGGGATGAAAAGTTTTTTCTTGCAATTAAATATTATGTATTTTTTGGGGTGAATAAGAACATTTCCCCAATAATTACTGGTCATATGAAAACATAACACTTGCTTAACAGGCAAGGCCATTGGTATTGTTATTATTTATCATGTGCTTCTACACCTGCATTGCTTGCTGTTTGGGGTTTTAGGCTGGGTGTAAAACCCTGTACAGCACTTTGACATGTCAGCTGATGTAAGAAGGGCTAAATAATAAATCAATTTGATTTGATTTGATCACATGATTTTGTGGTATTGAAATGCACTTTTGTTTTCAAAGACCACAGACAATGATATATTGTGTTAATCTTAAGGTATATTTTAATGAACAGCTATGTTACATATGCTTATGTGTTTAAGCTAATTATAGTATATGCATTGCAGCTTGTCTTCTAATTAGAAAAAATGTAAACGTCTCAAACAACATTAATCATGTGTGTAATTTCAAAGATGACCTGATTGAGAGAAATAAAACATTGCTTTAATAAGTGGCTTTTGCAGTGAGTTACAGTTGTGATTAGCTCCAGGAAATGTACGGTAACTGTATCAATGACATGAACCTTGACTGTTGTGTGCCAGTATATGCATCTAAACAGACCTGTGAAAACCTGCAGTGAGGAGCTATAGAGACAG
>NW_019957542.1:345803-359083 GCF_002910315.2 Salvelinus sp. IW2-2015 | reverse complement strand
TCTCGTGGTACGATAGATCAATACATTCCTTCTGCAGTGAAAGGACGAGCAGCATGACATCCTTAGGTGGCTTAAATACCCAGGCCCAAAAGTTCAAAGTTGTATTCTAGTGTGTCCTTCCTCCCCTATTTGCCGGAAAGACACAAGGTTTACAGCTTGAAAAATGCCTTCTTCGATGCGAGCTTTCTCTTTTTTCCCAACAATGCTAGTAATCAATATTCAATTGGTATATACTATAAATAAAAGTTTAACTAGGTAATTAGTTTTTTAGAACCAAAAAAACACTATGAAAATAGGACATGTAAGAAAGGGAAACATGAGGATATCTCATAGTATTTTATGCAGACGCCGATGGATATCTAATCATTTCTTTCAAGATCAAAGCTAAGGATTATTAACAGGAAAGATCAGTTTCTTTCAAATGAGGGTTTCACAACGCCTTGCCCAATACCATATTACACATGTTCAGGTACACTGAGTGTAGGGTGAGATGGTGTACAGTGCACATTTTTCCACATTTTGTTAGGTACAGCCGTATTCTCAAAATTGATTAAATTGTTTTTTTCATCCAATCTACACACAATAACCGCATAATGACAAAGCAAAAACAGGTTGTTAGAACATTTCTGCAGATAAAAAAAATGAAATAAACTGAAATCAGATTTACATACAGTACCAGTCAAAAGTTTGACACACCTACTCACTCAAGGGTTTTTCTTTTTTTTACTATTTTCTACATTGTGGAATAATAATGAAGACATCAAAACTATGAAAACAACATAATGAATGATGTAGTAACAAAAAAAGTCTTAAACAAATCAAATATTTTGTTTGAGGTTCTTCATATAGCCACCCTTTGCCCTGATGATAGCTTTGCACACTCCTGGCATTCTCTCAACCAAGCTTCACCTGGAATGTTTTTCCAACAGTCTTGAAGCGATTTCCCACATATGCTGAGCATTTGTCTGCTTTTCCTTCACTCTCATCCCAAAACATCTCAATTGGGTTAAGACTGGTGATTTTCGGCAGCACTCCATCACTCTCCCTCTTGGTCAAATAGCCCTTATACAGCCTGGTGATTGTGTTGGGTTCATACAAATGATATTCCCACTAAGCGCAAAAAAGAAGGGATGGCGTATCGCTGCAGAATACTTGTGTAGCCATGCTGGTTAAGTTGTACTCTTGAATTCTAATAAATCACAGACAGTGTCACCAGCAAAGCACCCCCACACATAACACCTCCTCCTCCATGCTTCACGGTGGGGAACCACACATGTCGGAATCATCCGTTCACCCACTCTGCGTCTCACAAAGACCACGCGCGGTTGGAACCAAAAATATCACATTTGGACTCATCAGACCAAAGGACAGATTTCCACCGGTCTAATGTCCTTATTGCTCTTTCTTGGCCCCAGCAAGTCTCTTCTTATTATTGGTTGTCCTTTAGTAGGTGTCTCTTTGCAGCAATTCGACCATGAAGGCCTGAAATTTGACCATGAAGCCTGAGCATTTATTTGGGCTGCAACCTGCTCAATTTTGAGTCTCATAGCAAAGGATCGGATACTTATGTAAATAAGGTATTTCTGTTTTTTTTTCTCTGAGGATTATTTTTTTAAGTCAAGGGGTTTGAATACTTTCCGAAGGTACTGTATAGGGTTAAGGTGACAGGCATCAGGATATATGATAAACAAGCAGTAGCAACAGCTACTATATGCATGCATTGCGTATGTTCGGGTGTGTGGGTGTGTGTGGTGTGTGTGTGTGTGTGTGTGTGTGTGTGTGTTGTTGTGTGTGTGTGTGTGTGTGGATGTGGTGTGTGTTGTGTGTGTGTGTGTGTGTGTGTGTAGAGTCAGTTATAAATGTGTGTGTGAGTTATATATGTGTGAGGAAATTAATGTGGTATGTGTGGGTGTGTGTGTGAGTGAGTGTGGCATAGAGTCAGTGCAAAAATACAAATAAAATAAAGGGTCATTACAGATAGTCCGTGTAGCCATTTTGTTAGCTATTTGTTAGCTACAATGTTAGCTACAATTTTCCAGGCCTACCTTTCACACCGCCTGATATAGGGGTCCTGGATGGCAGGGAGCTCGGCCAAAGTTATGTACTGTGCTGTTCGCACCACCCTATATAGCGCCATGTGATCGAGGGTGGTGCAGTTACCATAACAAGCCATACCAAGCAGTGATGCAGCCAGTAAAGATGATCTCAATTGTGCAGCTGCAGACCTTTTTGTGGATTTGAGAGCCATGCCAAATATTTTCAACCTCCTGAGGGGAATAGGCTCTTTTTCCCCTTCTTCACGACTGTGTGTGTGTGTACCATTTTAAGTCCTTAGTGATTTGGACACAGAGGAACTTGAATCTCTCGACCAGCTCCACTACAGCCCCATCGATGTAGATGTGGGGCATGCTCGCCCGTTTCCTGTAGTCCAAATCAAATCAAAGTTTATTTGTCACTTGCGCCGAATACAACAGGTGAAATGCAAACTTACAGGCTCTAACCAATAATGCAAAAGAGGTATTAGGTGAACAATAGTTAAGTAAAGAAATAAAAACAACAGTAAAAAGACAGTGAAAAACAGTAGCTATGCTATATACAGTAGCGAGGCAATAAAAGTAGCGAGGCTACATACAGACACCGGTTAGTCAGGCTGATTGAGGTAGTATGTACATGTAGATATGGTTAAAGCGACAATGCATATATGATGAACAGAGAGTAGCAGTAGCGTAAAGAGGGGTTGGCGGGTGGTGKGTGATGGGACACCATCAGCTCCTTGTTCTTACTAATGTTCAGGTAGAGATTGTTGTCCTGGCACCATACTGCCAGGTCACTGACCTGACCCCTGTAGGCTGTATCATTATCGCCGGTGATCAGGCCTACCACTGACCTGTCGTCAGCAAACTTGATGATGATGTTGGAGTCGTGCGTACAGGAGGGGACTAAGCACACACCACTGTGGGGCCCCAGTGTWCAGGGTCAGCTGGCAGAGGTGATGTTGCTTACTCTCATCACGTCAGCCCGTCAGGAAGTTYAGGATCCAGTTGCAGAGGGAGATGTTCAGTCCCAGGGTCTCAAGCTTGGTGACGAGCTTGGAGGAGACTATGGTGTTGAACGCTGAGCTGTAGTCAATGAACAGTATTCTTAAATAGGTACTCCTCTTATCTAGGTGGATGAGGCCAGTGTAGAGTGCAATTTAGATTGTGTTGTCTATGGATCTGTTGGGCGGTATGCAAATTGGAGTGGGTCTAGACCAGGGATGGGCAACTCCAGTACTCGGGGGCCAGAGTGGTGTCACACTTTTTCAACATCCTTAGCAAACACAGCTGATTAAATTAGTTGCATTCTAAACTGAAGATCATGATTAGTTTATTATTGGAGAGATGTATCAGCTGGAGCAAAAGTGTGACACCAATCAGGCCCCCGAGGACTGGAGTTGCCCATCCCTTGTCTAGGGTGTCTGGGATGATGGAGTTTATGTGTGCCATAACCAGCCTTTCAAAGCACTTTATGATTACAGATATGAGTGCTACAGGGCAGTAGACATTGTGGAAGGTAGCCTTAGAGTTTTTGGGAACAGGAATGATGGTGGTCAGCTTGAGACGTGGGGATTACAGACTGGGACAAGGAGAGGTTGAAAGTGACCGTGAATATGCCTGCCAGCTGTTCGGCGCATGCTCTAAGAACGTGGCCCGGAATCCCGTCCGACCCTGCGGCCTTGCAAGTGTTGACCTGATTAAAAACCTTACTCAAGTAAGCCTCGGAGTGTGAGATCACCCAGTCGTCTGGGTCGACGGGCGGCCTCATGCTATTCTGTCAAGGTGTGCGTAAAATGCATTGAGTTTGTCTGGTAGAGAGGCATCTTTGGACAGATCACATCTGGGGTTTCCTTTGTTATCCGTAATGAACTGTAGCCCCTGCCACATGTGACGGGCGGTGGAGCCTATGTAATAGGATTCCACCTTGTTCCTATATTTTCCTTTTGCTTGTTTGATGGCTCTGTGGAGGTCATAGAAGGACTTCTTGTACTTGTTCGTGTCCTCAGCTGTAGCCTCTTGTTTGGCTGTGATAGCCCTGTGCGCGATAGCCCTGTCCTTTAGTTTAGTAGCGCCAACCTATGTGTTCATCCGGGGTTTTGATTGGGGAAACAGCGAACCTTCACTGTGGGAACAATGTCAGTTATGCATTTCCTAATGAAGCCGGTGACGGCGGTAGTTAGCTCGTGGATGCTATCGGTGGAGTCCCAGAACATATTCCAGTCTGCGCTAGCAAAGCAGTCCTGTAGCATTGCCTCCAATTCGGGGGACCATTTCTCTACGGAGTGCGTCATGGGTACTTCCTGTTTGAGCTTCTGCTTGTAGACAGGAAGCAGGAGTATAGAGTCATGATCTGATTTGCCGAAGGGGCGACGAGGTAGAGCGTTGTATGCTTGCTTGTGGGGAGAGTAACAGCGATCTAGGACTTTATCACCCCTAGTGTCTTAGTGACGTGGAATTAAAATCACAGGCAACCAGAAAAGCAGCCTCTGGGCACATGGTTTCCTGCTTGTTTATAGCCTTGTACAGTTTTTATTTTTACATCAGTTTTTATTATTTCAATTCATAGGATTCATGCAATACATTTTATTAATATATTTTTTAACCCCACCCCCCCACMAGCAATCTGATAGCATGTAAAATAAATCATGAGAAAAACATAAATATGKCATAGTTAATCTACTGAACAATACATCATATAGTCTCAGAAATAGTGACACATTATTGATACACATTCATGGATGTAAAGATGTAAAGGCCCATTGGTTAATTAAGAGTTCAGAAATGTCCACTACTGCTTTTTTCCATGTGTCCAGAGTGGACACCTTGGCCCTGTAGATCCTGGCCGTGGAGAGCTCCATAAATACAATTCCCTTAAATGTGAGCAGCCATTGTCGCAATGGTAACTGATGAGGTGGAATCCACCTTTGTACAATCATTTTCTTAGCAGCTGTGGTTCCTGTTACATATTTAATCTGTGGTCTTTTTCTCCCCCAAATGAACTTCTTTATGACAGAGTCAAGTTTAGTCCAATAGTCAATAGGAGGAGGCAATGGTAACATGGAACTCATAAAATTGATACAAGGGAGAAAATTCATTTTACTGATTGGCTGAAAATTAGCACAATTTGTGTGGTTTTTTCCTTTCTTAGGGATTATGGATATACAGTAATAGCTGTATTGATGTCTCTGTGGAATTGTACTTTTTCAATAGCAATGTTAAGTGATTCAAGAATATCTGGTCCTGGCTAGTCCCAAAAGTTGAGAATGAGTTAAGGAGGTATTCCAGCAATACTAGGCACTTTATCTTTCTTCATGTTTAAAAGAGAAGCTTTCAGTTCAGATAAAGTGACAGGTTCCTCGAATAAAACGGTTTCTTCTTGAGAGGGTTTTGGCAACGTAAGGTTCTCCAGGGACTGCCAACAAGCAGAAGTATCAAAGCTATGTCAGGAACTGTATAAATCTGCATAATATGCACTAAAGTTGTATTTATCTCTGTAGGATCAGATATCAGTTCCTTAGCAGGGGATCTGATCAACTGTATGGATGATCTTGTTTCAGCATGTTTAAGGTGCAATGCTAGTAAGTGGCTAGGCCTACTAAAATAATATTTTCCGTATTAAGTTTCAGTCTACATGTTTTTAGCTCAATTTTTCTCTGTTGAATAGTTGTTTTTAAGATGGTCTTCCAGCATTTTACAATGATTTTCCAATTAACTGATCTTCTGAAGTCTTAATTTCTGTAAATTAGAGGAAAAATGTGTAGTGTTTTGTCACGCCTGCTCCCGCTCCCCCTCTTTGGTGCTCGAGGGCACCAGGCTGCCCATCATTACGCACACCTGTCACCGTCGTTATGCGCATCAGCGCTTCATTGGACTCACCTGGACTCTATCACTTTATTGCTTGCCTCCCCTATATCTGACGAGGCTTTGGTGAAGGTGTTGTGGGCATATTCAACCCAGGGTAGCTGAGCACGCCAGGAGGAAGGGTTAGCAGAAGTCATGCAGCGTAGGGAAGACTCCACCTCCTGGTTGGCCCGTTCGGTCTGGCCGTTGGTCTAGGGGTGATATCCAGAAGAAAGACTGACATCAATACCAAGAGTTGAACAGAAGGATCTCCATACCTGAGATGTAAACTGGGGTCCCCTGTCGGAAACGATGTCAGTGGGAATGCCATGCAGACGAAACACATGGGACACCAGCAGGTCTGCAGTCTCCCTGGAGGACGGAAGCTTGGAGAGGGGAATGAAGTGAGCTGCTTTGAAAAATCTGTTGATAATGGTGAGGATGACTGAGTTACCGTTAGATGGGGGAAGGCCAGTGACGAAGTCCAGAGCTATGTGTGACCAGGGGCGACTGGGTATGGGAAGAGGGTGAAGCAGACCGGAGGGGTTTAGTGGAGGTTTTGTTCCGGGCACAGACAGAGCAGGTTGAGACAAACTCCCGGGCATCTCTCTCCACAGTGGGCCAGCAAAAGCACTGACGCAGGAAGGCGAGGGTCCGGTTCATACCAGGGTAACAGGTGAGGTGGGTAGAATGGGCCCACTGAAGAACATCAGCGCAAACAGAATCTGGAACAAACAAAGCATTTCTAAGACCGTTACCTGGGTCAGGCTGGTTCTGATGAGCCTGGCGGATACGGACTTAATCTCCCAGGAGATGGTGGCAATGATGCAGATGGATGGCACAATGGAATCTGGCTCGGAACCAGTGTTGTCTGCGGTGAACTGGCGGGAGAGGGCTTGGTATTCCTAGAAACGGGGTGATAAGTGAGTGTGAAATTGAATCTACCGAAGAACAAGGTCCACCTGGTTTGCCAGAAGTTCAGACATTTGGAGGTCTGGATGTAGGACAGGTTTTTGTGGTCTGTCCACATGATGAAGGGGAGTACAGAGCCCTCCAGCCAGTGACGCCATTCCTCAAGAGCCAGCTTAAAACTTCTTGACGCTATGGATCCCATTACCGGGATCATTTTCCTAAACAACCACTGAATTGCAGAGCGCCAAATTCAAAAATAATACTAAAAATATTTATAATCATGGAATCACAAGTGAAATATACCAAAACACAGTTTAGGTTGCTTTTAATCCACCTATCGTGTCAGATTTTGAAAATATGCTTTACAGCGAAAGCAATCCAAGCGTTTGTGAGAGTATCAATCAATGCTAGAACAGCTATCCTTATATTAGCTTGGTCACGAAAGTCAGAAAAGCAATAAAATTAATCGCTTACCTTTGATAATCTTCGGATGTTTGCACTCACGAGACTCCCAGTTACACAATAAATGTTTTTTTGTTCGATAAATATTAGTTTTATAACAAAAAAACGCCATTTGGGTTGCGCGTTATGTTCAGAAAACCACAGCCTCGTTCCGTTCCGAAGGCAGACAAATTCCAAAAAGTATCCGTAATGTTCGTGGAAACATGTCAAACGTTTTTTATAATCAATCCTCAGGTGGTTTTTAGCATACATAATCGATAATATTTCAACCGGACGGTATCTATTCAATAAAAGAGAGAAAGAAAATGTCGAGCTACCCCTCTCGCGCAAAGGAACTAATCAAAGGACACCTGACTCGTTTTGAAAAATAAAAGCCTGAAACTATGTCTAAAGCCTGGTCACAGCCTGAAGAAGCCATTGGAAAAGGAATCTGGTTGATACCCCTTTAAATGGTAGAGGGGCGGGCAATGAAACAGGGATAAAAAAAAATTAAAAAGCATGTCCGGGTTGGATTTCCTCAGGTTTTCACCTGCAGAATCAGTTTTGTTATACTCACAGACAATATTTTGACAGTTTTGGAAACTTTGGAGTTTTTTCTATCCTAGTCTGTAAATTATATGCATATTCTACGATCTGGGCCTGAGAAATAGTCCATTTACCTTGGGAACGTTATTTAAAAAAAWWTWWWWWTTAAGAATCTGGCCCCTAGCGTCAAGAAGTTAACTACCGGGAGTTCCCGGTTACTGAGGGGRACATTTTTCTCTGCAGGCGAGAGCTTACAGGAGAATAATGCACATGGGTGGAGCTTCTGATCTGAGGGGGAACATTGAGACAGAACAGCACCTACCCTGGTGTTGGTGGCGTTCACCTCTACGGTGAACTGGAGTTCTGGGTCTGGCTGAGTGAGGACCGGAGCGGGAAGTGAATCGGCGCTTGAGTTCCAGGAACGCTGCATCGGGTCCAGTGGAACAGAGTGGAGGTGAGAGTGATGAAAGGTGCCTCAGTTACGGATGAAACGTCTGTAAAAATGGGCAAACCCCAGGAAACGCTGTAGCTGCTTCAGGTTAGAGGGCGAAGGCCACTCTGTGGCTGCCATGACTTTGGCGGGGTCCATACATAACTGTCCCTGTGCAATAATATAACCCAGGAAAGAAAGAGGAAGCATGGAACAATATTATAACTTCTCAGCATCTCCACAAGCTATGGTCTCTTCCATGAATGCCGTGTAGTCCTTGTAGTCCTGCTTGTCTCTCCTTAGCCTCCTTTCCAGKCACTTGAGACAGTGAACTGCACATGTTTTATTGTTCGGCAGGTTGGGTCTTTCTTCCTTAAACGGCAGCGGCATCTCGTAATGTCCATTGTCCTTGCGTCTGATGCCCGCTTTCATTTTTGTCAGGAACCGGATATCCTCTTGAGATATGAGGTCCTCTTCTGCAGCTCTCTCGTTGAAGTCGGATTCAAGCGTCTTGATAATGTCCAGTACTGTGATTACCTCTCTTATGTGTGTTCTACAAACATAGTGTACTTGATTTGTGAGGTTTGAAGAAGATTGAAGACTTGACATCACCTGTCTAACGATAACCCGATGACTCACTCCAATAGCTTCGCCATAGTCGATACATGGGTTTCCATAGCCGACTATGCTGTAGCCAAAGTCTGTTCTCTGGGCAAAAGGCTGATTTCCCTTACCAGACACAATTTATCTTGGAAGGAGAGCCTGGGAGCAATCTCCTCTGCAATGTGTTCAAGATGAGACCATGCTCTTGCAGTCTCTGGAGTAGGAATATGATCTCTGTTTGCAGGAATAAACTCTCTCGAGTAGGTCGTTGGCAGAGGGATTTTCTTCTCCAAGTAAAACCCACTAACCTGCAAACCAGACAGCTTCTGGCAGGGCACGATGGTATTCCTTGAAGCCATTGTAGAGAGTTTCAGTTGTACTGGCTCCTTCCTTGTATTAAGAGCTTTTGTTGTCTCTTCAAGGATAAAAGTGGTGTCGCTCTGGGTGTCAAGAAGTGCATACACGAGAACTTCATGATCTGGCTCGCTTGTGGTTGACACCCATAGTGGAATGATTGTGGAGGTGTGAGTGTTGTTAACCTCTCTAGGGTACGTGASACGGTAGCGTCCCACCTCTTCAACAGCCAGTGAAACTGCAGGGCGCCAAATTCAAAACAACAGAAATCCCATAATTAAAATTCCTCAAACATACATGTATTTTACACCATTTTAAAGATACACTTGTTGTAAATCCAGCCACAGTGTCCGATTTCAAAAAGGCTTTATGACGAAAGCAAACCAAACGATTATGTTAGGTGAGTGCCTATTCACAGAATAACATAGCCATTTCTCCAGCCAAAGAGAGGATTCACAAAAAGCAGAAATATAGATAACATTTATCACTAACCTTTGATGATCTTCATCAGATGACACTCATAGGACTTCATGTTACACAATACATGTATGTTTTGTTCGGTAAAGTTCATATTTATATCCAAAAATCTGAGTTTACATTGGCGCCTTACGTTCAGAAGTTCCAAAACATCCTTTGATTTTGCAGAGAGCCACGTCAATTTACAGGAATACTCATAATAAACATTGCTAAAAGATACAACTGTCATGCATGGAATTTTAGATGCACTTCTCCTTAATGCAACCGCTGTGTCAGATTTCAAAAAAGCTTTACGAAAAAGCAAACCATGCCATAATCTGAGTCGGCGCTCAGAGCCCAATCAAGACACAAATATAGCTTCCATATTATGCAGTCAACAGAAGTCAGAAGTAACATTATAAACATTCACTTACCTTTGATGATCTTCATCAGAATGCACTCCCAGGAATCCCAGTTCCACAATAAATGTTTGTTTTGTTCGATAATGTCCATAATTTATGTCCAAATTCCTCCTTGTTGTTCTAGCGTTCAGTACACTTTCCAAACTCACGACGCGCGGGCAGGTACAGCGGAAAGTACGGACGGAAAATTAAAAAAGTTATATTACAGTCCGTAAAAACATGACAAACTATGTATTGAATCAATCTTTAGGATGTTTTTAACATAAATCTTCAATAATGTTCCAACCGGAGWATTCCTTTGTCTTCAGAAGTGCGATGGAACAGAGCTCGCTCTCACGTGAACGCGCATGGTCAGGGCATGTTCAGGTCATGATAGATCTGACTCATTCCTCTCTCCTTCGGCCCCACTTCACAGTAGAAGCATCAGACAAGGTTCTAACGACTGTTGACATCTAGTGGAAGCCTTAGGAAGTGCAACATTACCAATATCCCACTGTATCGTCAATAGGAGCTGAAACACCTTCTAGTTTCTATAGAAGTTGGAATTTTGTCTCTGAGTGGTACAGAACAATTTCTACAGCACTTTTCATGACAGGGTTCAGATTTCAGAAATTTTACCTCTGTCTGGGGTCTGTTTATAAGGCCACAGTGAATGCTATGAAAGAAACCGACACTGCCACGTCTTCTCTGGGTGTCTGTACGTCATCACGTTTTCAATGAAGTCGATGGGACGTTCACAGCCATTATAAATGACAAAAATGTACAGAGACCCCTCTTCTCAATGTGCGCCTCAAGCGTGAAGGCCATCGGACCTGCCTCGTTCCAAATCGTTTTCTAACCAGCAATATTTCTCCGGTCATGTTTTCAGTCGTTATAGTTGTTAAAAACATCATAATGTAGTTAATTTGAGCCGTTATATCAATTTATATCCGTTTAGTGCGATTTTGAGGATTTTCTTGTTGTGCGTCCTGAAAGTTTGGACACACGTTTTAGGGAGTCGGTCGTTGGTGGTGGACATTTCGAAGGACAGAGGACATCTATCGACCAAAAGACGTTTATAACATAGAAAGGATACATTGCCCAAGAATATGATGGAAGAACAGCTCAAAGTAAGCAATATTTAATATGATAAACCGTGTTTCTGTCGAAATATTTTAAACGCATAATTCGCCATTTTGTTGGTATAGCTTCACTTGGCCAACCCTGTATTGAAAAGTAAGGATATTTTAAAAATGTAAATCCGCGGTTGCATTAAGAACTAATTTGTCTTTCGATTGCTGTCAACCCTGTATTTTTTAGTCAAGTATATGATTAGCTTCAATTAAACTAGATCACTCTGATAGTGACGTCAGACATATTGAGGCTTGATTTCCTAGTATTTTATTGTGTAACCACGGTTTTGTATGGCTAAATATGCACCTTTTCGAACAAACTGTATATGTATATTGTAAAATGATGTTACAGGAGTGTCATCGGAGAATTCTGAGAAGGTTGTGAAAAATTAATATATTTTGGCGTGATTACGTTATAGCGCCTCTTTGGCTGGAATCGATGCTCTGGTAACGTTTGTTCATGTGTTGCTAACTTATCGATTTATTGTGTTTTCGCTGAAAAACGCTTAGAAAATCTGAAATATGGTCTGAAATCACAAGAACTGGGTCTTCCCATTGCTATGCTTTGTCTATTTTTATGAAATGTTTTGATGAGTAAATTGGTCATACACGTTGCTCTATCTAGTAATTCTAGTCGATTTGTGATGGTGGGTGCAATTGTAAACTGTGATTTCTACCTGAAATATGCACTTTTTTCTAACAAAAACTATCCTATACCATGAATATGTTATCAGACTGTCATCTGAAGAGGTTTTTTCTTGGTTAGTGGATATCAATATCTTAGTTGAGCTGAATTGGTGATAGCACCTGAAGGAGTAAGAAACTGATGGAGTTAGAATAGTGGTGTATTTTGCTAACGTGTTTAGCTAATAGATTTACATATTTGTCTTCTGTAAAACATTTAAAAAATCTGAAATGGTGGCTTATTCACAAGATGTGTATCTTTCATCTGGTGTCTTGGACTTGTAGTTTAATGATATTTAGATGCTACTATCTACTTCTGAAGCTATGCTGCTATGCTATCAGTGTGTGGGGGGTGGGGGGTGCTCCGGATCCGGGGTTGATACTCGTGAAAGGTTAAGTGTAATTGTTTGGTAGGTGTTTGTTCAAGCCTTTGTTACAAGCATTATACATGTTTATACCACTTACTAAGGTTTACATTACAGTGAATTGGAGTATAAATGACCTACTCACTTATCGAAACCTTACCTAGAAATGATTTGATTGGAATGTCAGAAAGAGGTAGTTTCACTAAAGTGGATAGAGTGGGGTGGGTCAAGTTGAGCCAGCCGCAGCAACACCTCGCAAACTTCAAAGCCTTCATCAGAACAAACAGAGCAGCAGGAAGAGACCAGACTGGTGTGAGTCACGGCTGCCAGCGAATGATATACAGAGGCTGATAATGAGATCAAAACAAGAGCCACGAAAAGGTGAGAGGGTTAACTGAAAAGGGCAGGGAACTGCGCGACGAAAGGTGGAGACAGCTCGAACATCGAACAACATCCACAACATGTTGTGACAAGCACACAACAAGAAGATGGCACCAAGACCATGTTCAGGTTACTAGCGGAATCATCAGTGAAAGCCGCCTCCCATACCAGAACCAGTAACATTCAATGGAGAACCACTCTCGTCACTGACTGGAAGGTCTCTTTTCAGACTCTGATAGACAGGAAGAACATACCAGCAACTGAGAAGATATATTACTTAAGAAAATATGTCAGTGGGACTGCCAAGAAAGCCATTGAAAGTTATTTATGTTAGGCAGAGTCAGCCTACCATGCTGCGGTGATCATTCTTGAAGAAAGGTACGGAAACAAATTCCTCACCGCCAAGTCCTTCAGAGATAAGCTCAATGCATGGCCTAAGATAGGTGCCAAGGACAGTCTTGAACTTAGAGCCCTTGTAGACTTTCTTCGCAGCTGTGAGGCCTGCATGTCTCGAATAAGGGCTGGAGGTGCTTAATGACTGTAATGAAAACCAAAAGATCTTCGCTAAACTTCCAAATTGCTAACTTCAAGATAGAATAGAAAGGTCATAGACATCTTAGAAGAAGCTGAGCCCTTTCCAAGCTTCAGTCAGTTTGTGAAGTTTCTCACGAGACATGCCAAGATCGCTTGCAATCCTG
>NW_019957542.1:339172-343263 GCF_002910315.2 Salvelinus sp. IW2-2015 | reverse complement strand
TTCTATCCAATAATAACAATAATATGCATATTGTACGATCAAGAATTTAGCACGAGGCAGTTTAATTTGGAGACACAAATATGCTAATGCGGAACAGCACCCCCTATAGTTGCAAGAAGTTAACTTACAGGTGAAAATATAATGAATAGGTGTACGCTGACCCTTAATGTTTTGTAACTATATATATAAATATATATATTTTTTGTAAGTATCAAATAATATTTTTCCAGTAATTCTCATACCAGCGATACATTAAGATAGAAAGAGCAGATGCATAATACCAGCGTCTTGATGAAATACACAACTATCTCCAGTCCTTACGAATTGTAATCTTAAAGTCTCTAATTAGCTGTTCACAAGGCTAGGACCACCTTCAAACACCTTGACTTGTACTTGCTTGTCTGACTTTCCTGTTAGCCTTGACCTTATGTTGCCTCACGACGCTTCCTTATGTGGAGATTTTCTTCTTAGGTTKCAGGTAGGTGCAAAACTCTTATCTGGCAGATGACAGGGCCTACCAGGACTTGGGAATCTTGTAGACGTTTTACAGCTGGATGAGATTCTTCTTTCTCTCTTGCTCATGAAGAGCATTGAGTTCTCACTGTAGCTCCCTCCAGTAACTACGAGCACAACCATTCCTTGATTTTAACTGGCGGCTTTATTCTGTAGATTTAGTCAGAATTATCACCTTCCGTGAGAACTATAAAGTAAATGAAAATACAGTTAAGCACACCCGTACAACCTTCTTGTCTTACGAGTGACTTATTAGCTTGGTATAACTCTGAAGTGCTTACATACATAAACAGTGTAGCCGGAGCTATAACAGTATCAGATTAAACATATGAATAAAGGAAAAATACATCATTGGCTGCTTATTACAGAAGGGAGGAAATCAAAAACTTCACACTTATTATTSCTGGCATAAATTCACACTTCATTGTTAATTATTATAATGTTACCATCCTACCATACACACTTCAACCTTTACGAACTACACCTGAAGACATGAAAACTTAGCTAACACAGCGCGGGATTGTCTTCACTCCAAAGGTGTGTTGYTACGATAATGATCCCCGTTACAACAGTTATTAGCCACACAGTGCGCTTGTCTTATCATTCCCCGCATAGCGAACAAGTAAACAATTCAAACAAAGAAACAACGACATAGACTTACAGGTTAATTGTCAGTTACATTATTCTCAATGGCTTACAATTACTCCTTTGTTTAATCCAGTTCTAGTGTCCTATGATATAATTAGCTATAATGAAGATCAATTTGAATCTGTTTATTCAGCTTAGGTATATTGACTATGTTATTTTTTATTCTTGCCCCTTGATTAAGGGATAAGGATTGTGTGGTGGTTATGAAATATTATGCCCTGTTTGGATATTYAAAAAAAGTATTTATATGTAATATTGATTCTATAAAGCTGTACTGTACATTCTCAGTCATATATTGTTTYAAACCCTATCTCTGTTGTTTCAGAAGTTGATGTCAGTGGCCATTTTTTCATGATAGAGACCCAGGGAGAACACACTAATTGGACCTGGTCCCAGCTTTCTTCATTACTGATGCATGACTTTTGTCAAGAGCAGACCAAGCCCTGGTGTGCTACTCTCAATAGAGTCATCTTGTTTGCCAAACAAAATAAAACATACGGTTGCACAATTAGGCTCTACTCAGAGGCGCTCTGTTAATAATCAACCAGTCTGTTAATTACTAATCAGGGAACAGGGGACCCGCTCTCTCCCTAACTGTACTCTGGAGATATCTGGCAACATAGTGAACACGCCTCCCTATTCATCAAATGCAATCCATGCAAGTTCCCTCACAAACAACCCCATCCCAATGTTTCCTTTACGGTTTCATCATTCTCTCTGAAAACAATAACAAACGCTGTGTAACGGTTTTCTTCCAGGGGTGAAGGAGAGGACCAAAGTGCAGCGCGGCTAGTGTTARACATGTTTAATAAAGAACAAGTGAAACACTACAAACAACAATACAAAATAACAAATGTGCAAAAACCGAGACAGACCTATCTGGTGCAGACAATCACAGAGACAGAGGGATTTTCACTCAGAAAGTCGAAGGAAAATGACAAATCACTTAGGCTAATTTAGCGCACGACTTGTAGGCAAGCTTCTGACGGTGGATCTGTCATGTATATGAGAAGCATTGTGCTACTGACATTACAATACAAATCCAATAATAGAAATCTTCTCCTTCTTGAATCTGTCACCTATCATGATTGCTGACCATCTAATTTTGGGTGAGTGCACGAGCTACGAGACCCCCCTCCTTGGCAGGACGCAAATGACACCAAGCTCACACATACATGTGATCGTGCTTAAAGAAGACACGCAGAAACATAAATCCATGCTCTTTTAAGCCTCTCTTGTCTCATCCTCACCCTGCCCATGACATTGCTCGCCCAAGAATACAAACATGTAATCTATGATTTTACGACTCTGCGTTTCCCACGTCCTAGTAAGCAGATGGCGATCTTTAGTCTTTGCAGGTGAATCTGCTTGCGCCAGTGACCGTATAATCTAGTGGGCACGGAACTGGAGGCTTCTTCAACAGCGACAAAAGGCTTCCTGATCAACCAACGTGGGTGGTTTGCTAGCGAAACATAAAACAGAAACAATTGGAAGCGCTTCGACGCATCTTGTGTATTTTATTTTAGTGGTTTGAATATAATTCTGTTTACCTTGGTCTACCGTTCATTCCTAACTAATTTGCTTGTCTACAATGTTACGCGCTGTATGCAACGTGTTGGGATGGTGTGTGCTTCTGTTAGGCAAGCCCTGCACTCTCGATATTTTTCCTGCCCACTAAAGAGCGCTGAAGGTCGACCACTGAGGGAGCCCAAGAGTCAGTTTCTCACTAAGCTCAGCTATTTGTAGGAGATGTATATCTAATTCAGGACCAAGGAGAGGAAGAGGACAAATGCTTTTCAAGTGTGCACTAGAAAGAAAAGTGGAGGAAGAGGAGGGATAATTCTTGTACATGCAACGATAGCACAATGGTGCAGTGATTATTTACGCAAGATAACACGCACGATAAGTAATTGGGCTGGAATATAGATGGTTGTGGATAGAGTAGGGAGGAGGTAGAAAGCTTTCAAGAATCAAAAAGGAGGAAGAGCCGAGCGGGTTTATATTGGATTGAGGCACTAGAGAGGAGGACTTAACTTCCTGTTGTCTGTAGGAAGGAGAAGCAGGAAGACATCCTTTCAAGTTATATGTCGATGTAGGACTGGATCGTTTTACTATGGATTAGATACTTTTGTATCTGTTTCCTCCAGCATCTTCACAAGGTCCTTTGCTGTTGTTCTGGGATGATTTGCACTTTTCGCACCAAAGTACATTCATCTCTAGGAGACAGAACGCGTCTCCTTCCTGAGCACTATGACGGCTGCATGGTCCCATGGTGTTATACTTGCGTACTATTGTTTGTACAGATGAACGTGGTACCTTCAGGCGTTTGGAAATTGCTCCCAAGGATGAACCAGACTTGTGGAGGCCTGCAATTTTTTTTCTGAGGTCTTAGCTGATTTCTTTTGATTTTCCCATGATGTCAAGCAAAGGGGCACTGAGTTTGAAGGTAGGCCTTGAAATACATCCACAGGTACACCTCCAATTGAATCAAATGATGTCAATTAGCCTATCAAAAGCTTCTAAAGCCATGACATCATTTTCTGGAATTTCCAAGCTGTTTAAAGGCACAGTCAACTTATGTATGTTAACTTCTGACCCACTGGAATTGTGATACAGTGAATTATAAGTGAAATAATCTGTCTGTAAACAATTGTTGGAAAAATGACTTGTGTCACAAAGTAGATGTCCTAACCGACTTGACAAAACTATAGTTTGTTAACAAAAAATTTGTGGAGTGGTTGAAAAACTAGTTTTAATGACTCCAACCTAAGTGTATGTAAACTTCCGACTTCAACTGTATATTCACGTCATCAAATAATTGTTTAAAACACACCGTTGCAATGAATGTCTATAGTAGCCTCAACAGCACTCCGTAGGGTAGCCCCTGGTGTCGCCAGAGGACAGCTAGCTTCCGTACTCCTCTGGGTAAT
>NW_019957542.1:18673-32469 GCF_002910315.2 Salvelinus sp. IW2-2015 | reverse complement strand
TGGAGAGAAGCATACAGTCCCTCATGTTTGAGACAGACAGGAACTGGAGAGAACCATAACGCCATCAATGTTTACGATGACGTACAGGACTGGAGAGAAGCCATACAGCCCATATGTTATAGAACAAACAGGACTGGGAGAGAAGCATAAGCCATCATGTTTTAGAGAACAGACATGGACTGGGAGAGAAGCATCAGAACGGCCTCAGGTTTAGAGACAGACGGATGGAGAGAAAGCGATACAGCCATCATGTTTAGAGACAGACGGGACTGGAGAGAAGATACAGCCCATCATGTTTAGAGACAGACAGGACTGGAGAGAAGCCATCAAGCCCTCAATGTTTTAGCAGAAGACAGGATAGGAGGAGAAGCATACAGCCATCATGTTTAGAGACAGACAGGACTGGAGAGAAGCCAATACAGCGCATCATGTTCTTCAGATAGACAGACAGGATCTCGGAATAGCATGACAAGTCTAAGCCCATTCATGCAGTGTTGAGGCCAGACAGATCAGGGGATCTGATGGACAGTAGCAGAGTCATACAAGCCAATCTCATTGGTTTACGTACGACAGACAGGACTGGAGCAGACGAGTCGCCCTATAATTCAAGCTATCATTGTTTATGAGACAGATACACGCCAGACTGGACGCGGGGCTGGCAATATCCACGCTCGATCAATGTAGAATTAGGAGACTGAGGAGGCATTGAGGGGATGGCCTGCCGGACCTCGATGACTTTGGAGTGAATATATTGAGAGAATAGAGACAGTGGCGAATGGAGGAAGCATATAATGCGTGGCACATATTGGGTTCCGTAGAGAGGTATCTAGGAGGTGAGTCCTATACAGAACATTCATTGATTGTAGAGAGAGCAGGGGAGCTGGATAGTGATGAATAGACGCCAATTACTGGCTCTAGGTTTGTAGAGGCGAAACAGATGGCAGAGTTAAGTCTATCTAGGAGATGATCGTATTAGACACGAGCTGGATGGAGACGCACAGTCAATGACGCGCAAATCATGGTTTGAGAGAACTTGACAGGTACTGAGAGATGCTACAGGTAGTCAGAGGTTTATCGGAGGATCAAGACAGTGTAGTCGGAGAGAAGCAGCATTACATGGTCCATATGTAGAGCACAGACTAGAGACCCGTGGTAGTGAGAAGCGCATTAGTAGGCTTTCAGAGGTTTTTGTAGTGATCAAAGGACTGGAGAGACACGCCGAACAGCTCCATATGTTTAGAGACAGACAGGATGGAGAGAGACACAATTATAACAGCCCTATCATGTTTAGGACAGACAGGACTGAGAGAAGCAGATAAGCATATCGTTTAGAGTACGCATGGAACTGCGATGGAATAGGCTACAGAGTTATGTCAGATGTTTAGAGACAGCGCAGGACTGGAGGAGGACAGCTCTACAGCCCATATTGTTTAGGAGGCGAGGACAGTTGGAGCTTGGACTGGAGAGAATGCCATATGACTGCACATCATGTTTAGAGAGCAGACAGGACTGGAGAGAAGCCATTACACCACGATCAGTTTATTAGAGACAGACAGGACTTGGAGGAAGCACAACATGCCCTCCATGTATTAGAGACAGGACAGGAAGCTGGAAGAGGACATAGCAGCCCATCAGTGTTTAGAGCAGACAGGAGTGGAGAGAAGCCATACGAGCCCATGCTGTTTAGAAGACAACAGGATTGAGAGAAGGCCATACAGCCGCATCATGTTTATGAGAACAGACGCAGGACTGGAGGAGAAGCCGATAACAGCCCCACTGCAATGTTTTAGAGACAAGACAGGACTGGAGAGAAGCCATAACTGTCCATCATGTTTAGAGACAGCAGGACTGGAGAGACCTGACAGCCCATCAGTTTAAGACAACAGACGGACTGGAGAGAAGCTACAGCCCATCTGTTTAGAAGGAAGACAGGACTGGAGAGAAGCCATAAAGCCCATCTGTTAGAGACAGACAGGACTGGAGAGAGCCTAGCAGCCAATCATGTTTATGGAGAACAGAAGGGACTCGGAGGAGAAGGCATACAGCCCATCATGTTTATGAGACATGAGTCAGCGACTGGAGAGAAGCCATACAGCCATCATGTTTAAGAGACAGAAGGACTTGGAGAGAAGCCATAAGCCATGGCAGTTTAGAAGACAGACAGGACTGGAAGAAGCCATACAGCATCATGTTATTAAGAGACATGAGCAGGTACTGGAAGAGAAGCCATCAGCCCCATCTAGGTTTAGAGACAGAGGAGCGGAAGCGAAGCATACGCCCAGCATGTTTAGAGAGCAGACAGGACTGGTGAGAGGAGCCAATACAGCCCGATGTTGGAGACAGACAGGAACTGGAAGGAGAGCATACAGCCTCTCATGTTTAGAGACAGACAGGAGCTGGAGAGAGCATACACCACTGGGCGCAGATAGAGGACCATAAGCACTAATTTTAGAGAACAGACAGGACTGGAGAGAAGCAATACAGACCACCTATGTTTTAAGAGAGCAGAAGGACATGGAGAAGAGCCATGACAGCCATCATGTTTAGAGACAGACAGGACTGGAGTAGAGAAGCATACAGCCCCTCAGGTATTAAGATGACAAACAGGTGGAAGAGCCTGAGCCCACATGAGAGACAGACAGTGAGAGACCATACGCATCATGTTTAGAGACAGACAGGATGGGAGAGAGCAGGGTCGTTTAGATATACCTACCATGTCAAAAGTCTTGGGGTCAATTAGAAATGTCCTTTGTTTTTTTGAAAGAAACGATGCAATTTTGTTGTCCATTAAAATTCATCAGAAATACAGTAGATAAAGACATTGTTCAATGGTGTAAATGATATTGTAGCTGGGAAAATGGAGATTTTCTTATGGAATATCTTTACTAGGTGTAGCAAAGGCCATTTATCCAGAAATAAAAATTGTGATTGTGGGAAGGCTTGTGGAAGGACTACCAAGCCGTTTGAACCCAGTTATAAAAACATTTGTTACAATTAAAAGGCATGTCACAGAAACTAACTGGAGTGTTGTTAAACTTTCTTGACTTTCGCTGGGTGATGATGACAGAAATAAAAGCTGAATGAATTCGATTTCTCTTGTATTTCTGAATTTCACTAAGAAGGGGATTTTTTAGCTAGGATTCATATGTCAGGAATTGTGAAAAACTGAGTTTAAATGTATTTGGCTTAGTGTAGTAGTACTTCCGATTTTAAGCTGCATATTTTTCTATGCTGTTTACGTTTTATTGGAGATAATGTTTTTTCCACACATAAACACATAAACATATGAACATAGTTTAGCATACAGTACATCTACCTCTGCACTGCAGATAAATGAGCTTCCTTCATCCCAAATATATAAGTGTAGTCTATACCAGTTCAATTATCACAGAGCTAATTGACCCTCTATCACTAGAGAATACGACAAATGACAATATGGCTCGTTGATATATGTCGCAGTCTTCTGAAGGCTGTGAATTCTGTCGCGGGCAGCCTGAGTGAGTGTGTGCTGTAGATGATAGGGGTTCGAGTAGATGGTCTTCAAGGAGGTGAGTATGTAGTCACGCTGTTCTAGGTGAGATGGATAGGTCTCCTTGGCGCTGTCATACGCTGGGAGGGCATGCTGACTGACTTATAGTCCATAGATGAGAAATTCCATCCCTTTAGGCACTGGTTTGTGTGGGAGCGAGAGGCGGTTGTTCCGCCAAATGCGGCACTAATTGCCCTAATATAGTGCATCTAACTTTTTTGACGAAGGGATACATTTGACCAGGGCTGGTTTAAGGTATGCATATATAGGGAATAGGGTGCGCATTTGGGGCATGCACAACTTCGATCTCACTAGAGAGAGAGAGACAGACAGCCGTAGTGTATGGCAGAGATCGATTACATTGTTAGCCTGAGAGGGAGACGGGACCTGCCACTAGTGTCAGGCACAGAGGGATATACTGTAGCTGAGAGGGAGACAGGAACGCGACCTGCACTTTAGTGTCGGGACAGGCCCGGAGCGTATTAGTCTGGTAGTGCTGAAGAGATGAGGATATAATCAAACAGGAAAGACTAGTGTCATGACACAGAGAGCATAATTAACTACGTACGAACTGGCGGAAGACGAAAGTCTAAGTGGTTAGCGCTCCCACAGGCGATCATCATACCTTCGTCAGCCTGAAGACAGAGGAAGCAGGCACATACTACGATCGTTCAGGCACATGAGGTCATTAAATTACTGGTGATGACTGAGAGACGCGACATCAACACAAGTGCTAGTGTTCAGGCAGTGGTAGATACTCTGTAGCGCGCGTGAGAGCAGAGAGACGAACAGTGGACATATAGTTGGGTAGAGGCACAGGGATATATCTGTACGCCTGAGAGAGAGAAGAACACACTAGTGGTAGGGCCACAGAGGATATACTGTAAGCTGAGAGAGGAGATCTGAAATAATTCTACTAGTGTCAGGCACAGAGGATACTGTAAGTGAGAGGAGATCAGAAAGCACTTAGTGTAGGCAACGAGAGGATATACTGGTAGATGGAGAGAGATAGAACACCGCATTGAGTTGTCAGGCAAGAGGTTATACTGGTGCTGAGAGAGACGAACAGCACTAGTGTCAGGCCAGCGAGTTATAGTAACTTGTATGTGAGAGAGGTACGAACAGTGCTACGTGCTAGAGTCACAATGAGGATCATACTGTAGCATTGAGAGTGAGAGAAAGAGCAGCACTAGTGTCAGGCACAGAGGAGTAGTACTGTTGCCGTAGAGAGGAGCAAGAACAGTGTTAGTGTCAGGCAAAGAGGATTATACTGTAGCCTGAGAAGAGAGACAGAAAGACATAGTGTCAGCGCACACGAGGATATATGGGTAGCTGAGAGAGACAGAACAGCTAGTGTCAGGCACATGAGATATAATGTACGTGAGAGAGACAGAACAGTGCTTAGATAGTCAGGCACAGAGGAATATGTAGACTGAGAGCAGACAGAAAGCCACTAGTGTCAGGCAGAGGATATACTGTAGCTGAGAGAGACAGAACAGATAGTGTCAGGAACAGAGGATTTGTAGCCTGAAGAGAGACAGAACAGGCTAGTGGTCAGGGACAGAGGAATATACTGTGGTCTGAGAGGAGACAGAACAGTGCTAGTGGTCGGCACAGAGGATATTGTAGCCTGAAAGAGAGCCAGAACAGCACTAGTATCAGCACAGAGGAATTACTGTAGCTGAGAGAGGACGAACAGCGTAGTGTCAGGCAGGCATATACTGTAGCCTGAAAGAGAGACAGAAGCATAGTATAGGCACGCTGGGGATATATGTAGCTGAGAGAGAGACAGAAAGCGATAGCTGTAGGGCACAGAGGATATATGTAGCCTGAGAGAGACAGAAAGCACTAGTGTCAGGCACAGAGGATATATGTATGCTGAAAGAGAGAGAGAACAGCACTAGTAATCAGGCCCAGAGGATATACTGTAGCCTGAGAGGAGAGAAACAGCGTCTAGTGTAGGCACAGAGGATATACTTGTAGCCTGAGAGAGAACAGAACAGCACTAGTGTCAGGCAAGGATATACTGTAAGCTGAAAGAGAGACAGAAATAAAAGCAGCTGAGTTAATCAGGCACAGAGGAGTATCCTGTGCCTGAGAGAGAGCAGAAACAGCGCTAGTGGTCAGGCAAGAGGATAGTCTTGTAGCCTGAGAGGGACAGAACAGCCTAGTGTCAGGCCACACGCAGGATATAGCTGTAGCGAGAGAGGAGACAGTATAGTGTCAGGCACAGAGGATCATCTGTAGGCGTCGAGAGAGAGACAGAACAGCACTAGTGGTAGACACAGAGGATATACATGTAGCCTGAGAGAGAGGCAGACACGCACTATGGTCAGGCACAGAGGATATACTGTGCTGAGAGCGAGACAGAAAGCATAGTGTCAGGCACAAGAGGATATAGTAGCCTGAGAGAAGACAGAACAGCACTACGTGGTAGGCACAGAGGATATACTTGGTAGCCTGAGAGAGAGACAGAACAGCTCTAGTCGTCAGGCACAGACGGATATAGTTGTGCCTGAGAGAGACAGAACAGCACTAGTGTCAGGCACAGAGGAATTACTGTAGTCCTGAGAGAGACAGAACGCGCTAGTGTCAGGACATCAGGCGATATACTGTAGCCTGGGAGAGACAGAAAGTGATTTAGTGGTCAGGCACAGAGGATATACTTTGCCTGAGAGAGAGAAGACAGCAACTAGTGTCAGGCACAGAGGATATACTGTAGGCCTGAGAGAGCAGAACGCGCTGTGTCAGGACAGAGGATATACTGTAGCCCTGAGAGAGACGAAGACTAGTGGTCAGGCACAGAGGATATATGTGCTGAGAGAGACAGACAGGCTAGTGTAGGCACAGAGGATTACTGTAGCTGAGAGAAAACAGAACGCGTAGTTCAGGACAGAGGATTCTGTAGCTGAGAGCGAGACGAACAGTCTAGTGTCAGGCACGAGGATATACTGTAGCCTGAGAGAGCAGAAGCATAGTGTAGTGCAGCAGAGGATATACTGTAGCCTGAGAGAGCGAAGCACTCGTGTCAGGCAGCATGAGGATCTACTGTCGCCTGAGAGCGAGCAGACAGAATAGTGGGTAGCACAGAGGATATACTGTGCTGAAGAGAGAAGAAGCACTAGTGTCAGGACAGAGAATATACTGTAGCTGAGAGAGACGACAGTCATAGTGTCAGGCACAGAGGATTACTGTAAGTCTGAGAGAGAGAACAGAAGCACTAGTGTAGGCACAGAGGAATTACTGTGCTGAGAGAGACAGAAAGCGCTAGGTTCGGCAGAGGATATACTGGTAGCTGAGAGAGACAGAACGCGCTAGGTGTCAGGCCAGCAGAGATGTACTGTGCTGAGAAAGACAGAAAGTCACTAGTGTAGGCACGAGATATATGTAGCCTGAGGAGAAGCAAGCACTAGTGTCAGGCAGCAGAGGATATACTGTAGCCTGAGAGAGAGACAGAAGACTAGTGTCAGGCAAGAGGAATATACTGTAGCATAGAGAGAGACAGAACAGCACTAGTGCAGGCAAAGAGGATATACTTGTAGGCCTGAGAGAGACGAACAGCATCTATGTGTAGGCACAGAGGATAGTACTGTAAGCTGAGAGTAGAGAGCAGAAAGCGTAGTGTCAGGCACTTGAGGATAATACTGTAGTTGAGAGATGAGACAGAACAGTGCTAGTGTCAGGCAGAGAGGGGATGATACTGTGCCTGAGAGAGCAGAAAGTGCTAGATGTCTAGGACCGGTGCGAGGAAACAGTAACTAATAATCGTGCAGAAGCGAGATGAGGCAGACACAGAGTAGTATGAGATGGTGGTTTTAATTAAAGAACAATCTTCAAAGGAGAATAATCCGACAATGTTCAAAATAGAAGCCAAGAGGTCACAAATATGGAAATCTCCAAAATCGAAAGAACTCCACAAGCTGGTAAAACAGGCAGGAAAAACAACCTCAAAGATACTCAAATAATATACAAGAATCAACCAGAGAATCTGGAAATCCAAACAAGAGAATATCTGTATAAAACAGTTGGGTCTGTGGGGCCTGGTGTAACTTACAAACACTGAGAAGGAACTGAGGAACACACAGGGTTTAAATACTACAAGGAATACCTAAAGGTGCAACAATAAATGAGCAGAAACAAGGTACACAAAGGTGCCATGGGGACATCTGAGTGAAAACGACCGTCTTGGCCAAAACCTGAACAGAGGATATACTGTAGCATGCAGAGAGAGACGAAAGCATAGTGTCAAGGCACAGAGGATATATCTGTAACCTGCAAGAGAGACAGAACAGTGTCAGTGTCAGGGTGCCAGAGGATATCTGTAGCCTGAGAAGGAGACAGAAGGCACTAGTTGTCAGGCAGGAGGATATACTGTAGCCTGAGAGAGACAGAACATTGGTGCGTAGGTGTCGGCAAGAGGATATACTGTAGCTGAGAGTTAGACAGAAGTGCTATGTGTCAGGCAGAGGATATACTGTAGCTGAGAGAGACAGAACAGCGCTAGTGTAGAGCACAGAGGATACTACGCTGTATGACGCTGAGAGGATGACAGAACGCATAGTGTCAGGCACAGAGGATATACTGTAGCTGAGAGGAGAGACAGAAAGTAGCTGGTGTGGCGGTGGCAGTGTTTGAGGGTGAGATGGGGGTGAGGGGAGGATGGAGGAGAGGGAGAGAAGGGAGTGGTAGTAAGAAACCTCTTTTCCTCTTCCGCCGCACGTATCAAGTATGGCAGAAAATGAGAGCCTCTCGGGTGGAGTGCTGCACGTGTACCGAAATGGGCGGACGCAACGTTGCTTGCACACGCGTGTTACCACTCCACTATGTCCTGCCTGTCATGGCTTTTGAGCCATCAGTTACGAGATACCAACACATCCTTGACCACAAAGTCCATTTGATGTACAAGCCTGTTCCAGTATTTCAAAATATGCCTCTCCTGTTGTCCTGGTTCAGTGGTTTGCCCATGAAGAGGAATGTCTTCTCCTTAATTGGACACTGCTCCCACTGGACTCACGCCCAAACCATACGCGAACGTACGTCCCCCATAACGTAACGGACTAATACCAGGAGCTGTGGCCAGGCCGCCAGTCCTGTTGTACTGATCGCAGCTGTAAACACATGAATTCACTGGCTTGTATGGAAGCAGTAATCTTGTTTTAAAACATCTCCTTGACATGTCACTGATGCTCGTGAAACAGTGTTGTTTGATGAAGGCATTGTCCCCCAGCCATAATTCCGTGGCAGCAGGTATATTAAGTCTCCAGAATAGTATGGGGGCTTGCTGTCCTACGCCATTCAGTGCCACCATATAAGGACGCTTCTAGCCCCTTCTTATTAATGTTATCTGTTGCATTTACTACATGTCTTTACTATTCGAAAGTCGTCTTTCGTTCTCGATCAAAAAACTCCTGTGGCTTATTTTTCAAACTGTCATGTTTCGTTTCTAAAATGTCTGCGCAAGAGTGAAGGTTTCCGCGTGAGAGAGTAAAGGTTAATCGTGATTGGATGTTAATTATTTTACTAGGCACTACCTGTATTTGACATTGGTGTTGTTTATATCGCTGAACATTAGATGGTTTAATTTTATTTTTTGCGCAGTGAAAAAAAACTCAACCAAACTGCGAATACGCGTTGGAAAATAAATGTACAATCAACATTTTTATTTGGCGTACCCCGACGGCATTGGGTGCGCATACCCCAGTTGGGGAATACCTGATCTAGATGGACTAGCTAACTTCATGTTCTCTGGCACTGGAGAAAAAAAGTCAAGTCTAGAGCCCTCTCGCTCGATGTACGCTACCCTGGCTTCGATGCTCACAGCATTTGATACCTGATTCGCTAATGAGGGATTATTGAATTAGACATTTTTTTCAGTTCTAGGTTTACTGTTGCTAATGTTCCTAATGTCATATAGCCCAGGAGAGTTACTGGGTGTGCAGGCTTTTTGTTACAGCCTCTCTAACCACACCAGATTCTACAAATCAACTGTTGGCACAACAGGAATTGTTAAGCCTTGACTGCGGGTGTGCAGGTTATTGATAAGCGAGGCACTGCTCAGACCACCGAGTCAGCTTAACAAGTTCTGTTGTGGCTGCTCTCCGCAGAATGCAGAGTTGACCACGTGTTTTATACAGTCATAGGTGCCTGGTATATTTGACTCAAGCAATTCTTCCACAGTGGTATTATTTATTATGGTATTGACTCGTTATAGCTAAGCCTGGTATTCGTTAGCGAAGACAAAATGCTGAACACTTAAAGAGTTTGTGCATCTAGCTTAATGAACTAAGCCCATTGGGTTAGCTAAACAAATGCATTATGGGCAACAGCCATGCTTTGGCCATCTATAGCCTAGCACCTTATGCTACTCATCCATTAGCCATACTATAGCTAGCCACTATGACTACTAATCCATTCAGGCCAATCTATAGCAGCCACTATGCTACTTAATCCACATTAGCCATCTATAGCTAGCACATGCTACTAAAAAAAAAATCCATTAGCCCATCTATAGGCCTACGCCATCTATGCTACTACATTCATTGCCACTATAGGTAGCCACTATGGTATTAACATCCATTAGCCATCTATAGCTCTACCACTATGCTACTACATCCCATTAGCCATCTTATATGCCTACCACTATTGCTGCTACATCCATTGCCCATCTCATAGCCTAGCCACCCTTTTAATGCCCTGCCTACAAATCCATTAACCATCTATAGCCTAGCCACTATGCTATCTACATCCATTAGCCATCTATGCCTAGCCACTATGCTGCTACAATCATTAACCATCCTATAGAGCCACTAGCTACTACATCCATTAGGCCATCAATGCCTGCCACTATGCTTATAAATCGATTAGCATCGATACGCTAGCCAACATGCTACTACATGTATTAACCATCTATAGCCATTTTTTTGGTTTTGCGCTATCTAACTACATCCATTAGCCATCTATAGCCTAGCCACTATGCTACTACATCCCTTAGAATGCTAAATTGCTAAAAATAGCACCCTGCCTGATAATATACCATGTACGATTTTGGTGACAGAGACAAAATACTACTTTTTGCCAACATGCGGCTAATTTCTGGGGAGGAACATCCAGCAGGAAGTCTGTGACGTGTACAGATCCCAACTTTGTATTAAATCTGTATTACAAGTGGTGTTAAAACAAGTCTTAAAAGGTCTTAAATTCAACTTCATGGAAGCTGGCAGATACGCCGAACAGGCTACACAATAGGGCCTTGTAACCTATATTTTGAGAAGTAACATTCTAAGATAATGTAATTGAACCGACACCAGCAGTGTGGGCAACACTGAAGATTGTTTGAGAACAAAACTGAGCGACCGGTCAGCGCTCACTTGAAGATTTCCAGTCCAGCACGCTTGTGGGAGCGCAAATGCAGATGTCAAGCACGTAAACCTGTCAATGTTTTTTAGCAACTAGAAAAACAAAGTAGGTTAACTTACTGTTTTCAAGTGGCATATTAATATTCGTTATATTAAAGATGCTTGCTCAAGTTTGCATTCTGCTTTTTTTTGGCGTCAATCCTTTTACTACGTGTTTGGTCGTAAGCGGCCTACATAAAGTAATTAAGTTTTTTAAGTGGCCCGTATGTGCCGGCAAATAAGTATTTGGCTACACTAGGTCATGTGCTGTGTGCTAAAATAATCAGGCAGATACTAGAACGCGTTAACAGCAGTCATTTGGACTGCTCCAATGAATTTTAAAAAACAATATTACTCTGCATTTTTTTTTTTTTCAGTAATGCACTCCGTCCTTGACTTGGTCCTAAATACCGTCTATACAAAGCACCGTCGCTCGTTGTTAGAATCTTAATATCACAAACAAGAACTGGAGTTATAACCAGTTTTTAGGAGGGCGTGTCATTTTTGGAATTGGCTATCCCAGTTGGCCCCCTCCGCGAGGTTGGACTTGCTCCACTCCTTCTCTAGACAGTGATAAATCATCCTGATAATATGCCTTTTAACTGAACCTAACACTAGACCAGAACTACACTGTATAAACCATCAATAAATGCAACATGCAAACAATTTCCAAAAATATTTTACTGAGTTTGGCAGTTCATATACCAGCGAAACCAGTCAATAGAAACACATTCATAGGCCCTATCTATGGACTTCACATGACTAGGAAGGGCACAGCCCATGGGGAACCAGCCCAGCCCAATCAGAATACTCCTCCAATTTTTAGAGTGACCTTTTATTGTCGCCCGGCACAAGGGGCAACTGTGTTGATATGCTGTTTAATCAGGCTTCTCTGATATGCACACTCGTCAGGTGGATGGAATTAATCTCTGGCATAGAATAAGATTTATGTGCTATGAATCATTTCTGGGATTTCTTAAACAGAATTCAGCTATGAAATATGGGACCACACACTTGTACATATCTGCTTTAACATTTCTTGCTTCCGTATAATTCTCAGCACATAACAGATAAAAACAATGAATTAGAAGTATGAATGAGTGAAGGGTAAGCTAAACATGCAATAATTAATGTAATCACAATTGTGAATGAAGACAAGGGCAGCCGTTCTATTGTATGATCGTATTCAAGATTATAATCACAATGCTATGTACCTATTTCAGTCCGCCGAATCAAGAAGTCTAAGTAGTCCTAATCGGTCTACTTATCGGCTGAGAGCGTGCGTAATTTACAATTGGAAGACAGCCCAAGAACTAATGGATGCAAGTGCTTGCTACAAAATCTGAATGAAAATGACTCTGATGGTGGGCGGAGAAATGAAATCACGACATCTCTGGATCGATTATTTTCTGATTCTGACTCAGTTTGAAGCCTCCTAAAGCTAAAAAAAAAAAAAAAAAAGCCCAGAAACGGTTGCGTAATGGGAGCAGGTGCCAGTGCCACCACAACACGGGTTGGGAGTCAACGGATAACATGTATCCGATTACGATATAGGGATTAAAAAAACGGTATGTAATCCTTACGCGTTAACCAGCAAAAAAGTATTGTAATCAGATTACAGATACTTTTGAAAAAAACTAGATGAATTGACTTTGAAAGGATTACTTATAAACCATTTATACAGAAAGAGAGAAGCCATACAGCCCATCATGTTTAGAGACAGACAGGACTGGAGAGAAGCCATACAGCCCCTCATGTTTAGAGACAGACAGGACTGGAGAGAGCAGGGTCGTTAGATATACACTACCATTCAAAAGTTTGGGGTCACTTAGAAATGTCCTTGTTTTTGAAAGAAAAGCACATTTTGTTGTCCATTAAAATTCATCAGAAATACAGTGTAGACATTGTTAATGGTGTAAATGACTATTGTAGCTGGAAATGGCAGATTTCTTATGGAATATCTACATAGGTGTACAAAGGCCCATTATCAGAAATAAAAATTATTGTGGGAAGCTTGTGGAAGGCTACCCAACACGTTTGACCCAAGTTAAACAATTTAAAGGCAATGCTACCAAATACTAACTGAGTGTATGTAAACTTCTGACCCACTGGGAATGTGATGACAGAAATAAAAGCTGAAATAAATCATTCTCTCTATTATTCTGACATTTCACATAAGACAGGGGATTTTTACTAGGATTCAATGTCAGGAATTGTGAAAAACTGAGTTTAAATGTATTTGGCTTAAGGTGTATGTACACTTCCGATTTCAACTGAACATATTTCATGCTGTTTAGTTTATTGGGGAATAATGTTTTGTTCACACCATAAACAACCCATAAACAATGAACATAGTTACATACAGTACATTCTCTGCACATGCAAGAGAGTCCCTACACCCCAAATATATAAAGACGATCTCACAGTAATTAACACAGAAGCTAAAGCCCCATAAAGACACAAAACTGACAATGGTGTGATTAAGGACCGCTCTGTGAAGGCTGTGATTCGGGGGCAGCTGGTGTGTGTGCTGAGATGACAGGGAGGCTCTGAGAGATCCTTACAGAGGGAGTATGTGTCCCGTTCAGAGGAGAGGCCTGGGCTGTCATAGTCAGGGAGGACTGACTGCATTATAGTCCATAGAGAGAACACTTCATCTCAGCAGAGAGGGGTTGTTCCCCAAATGGCACCCTATTGCCTATCTAGTGCACTACTTTTGACCAGGGACTACATTTGACCAGGGCCTGGTCTAAGGTAATGCACTATATAGGGAATAGGGTGCCATTTGGGGCATGCACAACTTCATCTCACTAGAGAGAGAGAGACAGAACAGCACTAGTGTCAGGCACAGAGGATATACTGTAGCCTGAGAG
>NW_019957542.1:9423-11827 GCF_002910315.2 Salvelinus sp. IW2-2015 | reverse complement strand
TTTCCCTCTCTCGACTCATATTGTCCTACTCACGTGGCAACAACGACAATGCARGCAATGGCAAGATAGCGACACTCCGTTAGGTGGTTAGCCTGCTAACGTTAGCTAGCTAGCTACTCTCCCAATGTCTCTCACTCGTTGTCCGTTCCAGGAATATGGGCTGGTGCTCACATTAAAATAAATCTCAGCGGTGCCTCCAAATTTGTTACCCTTCCAATGAGCTTATCATATAAACTACAATGCGAAAAGTACGGTTTACTCCACTTTTAATCATGTCAGCACAGGTAACAGCTGTTTACAGTCTTTCTTTAGTTTTTCATTCTTACTCTTTCCACCCCAAAGGCTGGAAATCGTATCATAAAGCTTTAATTCCAAGCATATTTTCTGCTTTGTGGGCTCAGCGACATTGTACACCCTAAAAAAAAGCAGTCCTTCCTCCCCGTCGGGGAATTGAACCCCGGTCTCCCGCGTGACAGGCGGGGATACTCACCACTATACTAAYGAGGAGCAGGAGGGTTGGCCTTTTGAAAAAAAGTGGAGCATTGGTACTAACCCTAAATGTGGAGTGTTGGGCGTTAATCCTTCTATCAAAAACATCTGTAGAGACTGAATGGTTAGAGCTAGAAACTAGTATGACCCGTCTTTGGAAGGCTGAGACTCTCACGAACACGTACATGTAATCGATTTTGCTCTATACTGCTCACAAGCCACACAATAGTAGTTAGAAGGTGAGGCGTTTGTGGGAAATCCCAGGACATTGTCACAAATGCCAAACTCAAGACAGTTGTCMCTRACTAGTTGGATATTCGTTTCCCATTTAACAACTAAAGCCTTGCACAAAGTAAATCACCTCACACACTGGAAATCTACAATGGATTCACCAAAGTCTACTGAGAATGAGTAAATGTCCAAACTGTAAATGAAAGCAAAATCAGATTTTTCAAGAGTCAGTTGAGAATTCTACCATGACCAGAGATTTCTGTTAGCCTGGCAATCTAACAGAGATTTCTTCCTCAGGGGTTTGCATACTTGTCGAAATTACATGTTCAAAATTTCCTGCATTGGCCGGGAATCGAACCCGGCCTCCCGCGTGGCAGGCGAGAATTCTACCACTGAACAACCAATGCCTATATTTCTTTATTTCCCATGGTGTCACGACTCCTGCCGAAGTCGGTCCCTCTTCTTGTTCGGGCGGCGGTCGACGTCATTGGTCTTCTAGCCATCGCCGCTCCACCTTTCATTTTCCATTTGTTTTGTCTTGTTTTTCCACACACCTGGTTTACATCCCCTCATTACACTACGTGTATATTATCCTCTGTTCCCCTCGTGTCTTTGTGTGKTATTGTTAGTTCGTTTCGTGTGTGACGCTACAGGCTGGTTTTGCGCCGGGTATTATGTTAACCCGTGGTTTTTGTATTTTGCACTATTTTGTGTATTTGTGCGCTCGCTTTTTCCTTGGGCCGGAGTGTTGTTACGCAGTTGCGTCCGGCTGTCTGTTTTTCCTCTGCCTAATAGAAGGCTAGCGCTGTTTCACTACATCTCTGCTTCTCCTGCAGCCTGCATCTTCCATTCCGACCACGTGTGTAAGCGCACACTGTACAGATATACCACACCGCTGCCTTAATGGATAGTTGCAGCAGGAGGCAGATACCTGTTGTAGGGATCGAGGAGCGTCGTCGAGAGCAACACGGCAGAATGCTTCCACCAGTCTCGGCGCTCTTATGGACCGCGTCGTGCAGACCGGATGGATCCGCTGAACGGAAGAGAGACGAGTGGAGTCCTTCCACGCCTCCACCAGCACAACAGGGTCTGCCACTACTCGGCCTCCACCTTTAGTCCCATGGTCCCAATGGGATTTCGTCTCGCCTTTCCTCCCGGGGACTATCGATAGGGACGGCGGCACGCGTGCCAGGGTTTCCTGCCTTGGCAGCTGGACCTGTACCGGCTCCCTTCGGGACGTGAGAGTGGTGGTCCGCCTCTTGAGTCTCGTGCCTCCTCATGGGGAAAAGCCCTGGAGTGGGGCTAAGCCATGCGTGGGTAGAAGGAGAATGCGGCGCTGGAACCACTTCAAAGAGTTCCGCCCGCCGCTTCCGGGCCAGTCTTCGACGCACAGCCGCCGAGGGTAGAGGCGGGCGGGTGAACATCCTCTGCCACCTGAAGGCAGGGACAAGGAGCACAGGAATTTGCCCTGGACTTTCGGACCCTGGCCGCCCGGAGCGGGATTGGAACGCAACGGGCCGCCTTATCTGGACACACTCATCGCTGCAGCCTGTGCGAGGATTTCCGTAAGAGTTTGGCCTGCCATGGGATACCTACGCTCACCTTTGGACCAAGCTGATGGAACTGTCATTCGGGCTGGATACCTGGCTGGCAGTGACCGGGACATTCAAGAGAGGGCTCTGTT
>NW_019957542.1:0-7472 GCF_002910315.2 Salvelinus sp. IW2-2015 | reverse complement strand
TCTGTTAGCCTGGCAATCTAACAGAGATTTCTTTCTCAGGGGTTTGGATACTTGTCGAAATTACATGTTCAAAACTTCCTGCATTGGCCGGGAATCGAACCCGGGCCTCCCGCGTGGCAGGCGAGAATTTTGCCACACTTTGCCACACTCCCCGAGAGCGCTGCCTCTTTTTGGGGCTGCCTCTCTGGCTTCCAGCCGTGCTTCCGTGCTGCCTCCTCATACCACCGCCTCTCGGCTTTAGCTGCCTCCAGCTCTTCACGAGGGCGGCAATATTCTCCAGGTTGTGCCCAGGGTCCTCCGCTGTCCAGAATTTCCTCCCAAGTCCATGAGTCCTGCGATCGCTGCTGCTTTCTATTACCACGCTGCTTGGTCCTTTGTTAGTGGGTGATTCTGTAAGGGCTTTCTTAGGTAGAAGGAGAGGAGGACCAAAGCACAGCGTGGTATGTTTCCATATTTATTGGAACACTTTTTTCAATACGAACGAAAAACAATAAACAGACGAAAACCTACGAAGCTACAGTCCTGAACCTGAGAACATAAAACACATGAACGCACGAACAGGAATAATCACCCACAAACAAACAGTGAAAACAGGCTACCTTAAAATGGTTCCCAATCAGAGGCAATGACAAACACCTGCCTCTGATTGAGAACCATATTAGGCCAAACAACAAACCCAACATAGAAACACAAAACATAGAATGCCCACACAGCTCACATCCTGACCAACTAAACAAAGACTAAACAAAGGAAATAAGGTCAGGAACGTGACAAAAGCTTTCCATAAACAAGGTATAATACATGTTTGATGCCATTGGTAAGTAAAAATGTTTGCAGTACTGTGTAGTCGAGATGATAGTAAACACTGTGGACAATTTTCAGCAAGTTGCAACCATGAAATACAGTTATATACAGTTTTCCATAAACAAAGTCTAAAATATGTTTAACCTGTTATGGCTGCAGGCCGGTGTCGGTACACTTATGACAACAGCCCGTCCAAGTGCAGGGCGCGAAATTCAAAATATATATTTTTTTAAATATTTAACTTTCACACATTAACAAGTCCGATACAACAAATGAAAGATAAACATCTTGTGAATCCAGCCAACATGTCAGATTTTTTAAATGTTTTACAGCGAAAACACCACGTATATTTATGTTAGCTCACCACCAAATACAAAAAAGCACAGACATTTTTCACAGCACAGGTAGCATGCACAAAACCAACCAAACTAACCAAGAACCAACCAAACTAACCAAGAAACAACTTCATCAGATGACAGTCTTATAACATGTTATACAATAAATCTATGTTTTGTTCGAAAAATGTGCATATTTGAGGTATAAATCATAGTTTTACATTGCAGCTACAATCGGAAATAGCACCGAAGCAGCTAGAACAATTACAGAGACCAAATTGAAATACCTAAATACTCATCATAAAACATTTATGAAAAATACATGGTKTACAGCAAATGAAAGACAAACATCTTGTGAATCCAGMCAATATTTCCRATTCTTTAAGTGTTTTAYAGCGAAAACACAATATAGYATTATATTAGCTTACTACAATAGCCTACCACACAACCCCATTCATTCAATTCAACGTTAGCGATGGCGAATAAACCAGCRAAAKATATWAATTTTTTCACTAACCTTCATAAACTTCATCAGATGACAGTCCTATAACATCATATTACACAATACATATATGGTTTGTTCAAAAATGTGCATATTTAGAGCTGAAATCCGTGGTTATACAATGTGACCATGTAGCAATTATTTTCCAGAATCACCGTATATGTTTCTGACACACCTATTCTGACCAAATAACTATTCATAAACTTTACTAAAAAATACATGTTGTATAGGAAATGATAGATACACTAGTTCTTAATGCAATCGCCGTGTTAGAATTCTAAACATAACTTCAGTATGACATGCAGCTTACGTTATAGCGAGAGATCGCCCAAAATCTGGGCGCAAACTAATAGTAAACATGTTCGACAGATATATGAAATAACATCATAAATGGGTCCTACTTTTGATGATCTTCCATCAGAATGTTGTACAAGGGGTCCTTTATCCAGAACAATCGTTGTTTGGTTTTAGAATGGCATTTTTCCCTCTCGAATGAGCAAGCAAAACTAGCCAAGTGGCGCTAAGCTCTCCTTCGTCACCAAACGCAAAGAACGCAACACGCCTAAACTGAGATTTACGGATCAAGGTTGGGTGACAAATAATATCTGAAACTTTGAACATCCCACGGCGCACCATTAAATCCATTATTAAAAAATGGAAAGAATATGGCACCACAAAAAAACAGTCACCAAAACTTACGGACCAGACAAGGAGGGCATTAATCAGAAAGGCAAAAAACATACCAAAGATAACCCTGAAGGAGCTGAAAAGCTCCAAAGCGGAGATTTGAGTATCTGTCCATAGGACCACTTTAAGCCGTACACTCCACAGAGCTGGGCTTTATGAAAGAGTGTCCAGAAAAAAAGCCATTCCTAAAAGAAAAAAAATAAGCATGCACGTTTGGTGTTCGCCAAAGACTCCCCCCAACATATGGAAGAGGGTACTCTGGTCAGATGAGACTAAAATCTAGGTTTTTGGCCATCAAGGAAAACATTATGTCTGGAGCAAACCCAACACCTCATCACCCCGAGAACATCATCCCCACAGTGAAGCATGGTGGTGACAGCATCATGCTGTGGGGATGTTTTTCATCGGCAGGGACTGGGAAACTGGTCAGAATTGAAGGAATGATGGATGGCGCTAAATACAGGGAAATTCTTGAGGGAAACCTGCTTCAGTCTTCCAGAGATTTGAGACCGGGACAGATGTTCACCTTCCAGCAGGACAATGACCCTACGCATACTGCTAAAGCAACACTCGAGTGGTTTAAGGTGAAACATTTAAATGTCTTGGAATGGCCTAGTCAAAGCCCAGACCTCAATCCAACTGAGAATCTGTGGTATGACTTAAAGATTGCTGTCCACCAGTGGAACCCATCCAACTTTAAGGAGCTGGAGCAGTTTTGCCTTGAAGAATGGGAAAAAATCCCAGTAGCAAGATGTGCCAAGCTTATAGAGATATACCCCAATAGACTTGCAGCTGTAATTGCGGCAAAAGGTGGCTCTACAAAGTATTGACTTTGGGGGGGTTAATAGTTATGCACACTCAAGTTTACAGTTTTTTGTCTTATTTCTTGTTTGTTTCACAATAAAACTTATTTAGCATCTTCAAAGTGTGTTGTGTAAATCAAATTATACAATGGTTTTCTAATGATCAATTAGCCTTTTAAAATGATAAACTTGGATTAGCTAACACAACGTGCCATTGGAACACAGGAGTGATGGTTGCTGATAAAGGGCCTCTGTACGCCTATGTAGATATTCCATAAAAAATCTGCTGTTGCCAGCAACGAAAGTAATTTACAACTTTAACAATGTCTACACTGTATTTCTGATCAATTTGATGTTATTTTAAATGGATATTTATTTTCTTTCAAAAACAAGGACATTAAGTGACCCCAAACTTTGGAACGGTAGTGTATTTTAAGTAGAACTCAGACTTGTGTGATAAGTGTGTCTCTCCTCATTTGATAGCATTTAGAATTTCCACCACAGTATCCAATTGTCATATTTGAGTAAAAGTTAAGATACCTTCATAGAAAATGACTGAAGTAAAAGTGAAAGTCACCCAGTAAAATAGTCTGGTTTGGTTTTAAATTTACTTAAGTTTCAAAGGCAAATTGAATTGGTAAAATATACTTAAAAACAAACGTAAAAGTGCAAGGATAAATCAGTTCGATTTCCTTATGTAAGCTAACCAGAAGGCAAGATCTTCATTTTTTTTACATTTACAGAGCAAGAAGCACACGCCAACACTCTGTGCCTGAATGGGACCATTTTTCTGTCCTGCTAAGCATTCAAAATGTAACGAGTAGTTTCGGTGTCAGGGAAAATGTATGGAGTAAAAACTACATATCTTTAGGAATGTAGTAAAGTAAAAGGGGTAAAAAAAATATCAATATCAATAGCAATGTAAAGTACAGATACCCCTAAAACTATTTTTACACCACTAGATTGACCATACCTGATGTGCTTCACCAGGTTCTCGCTCATATGGCTCTCTGTGTTAGGGGAACCAGTAGGGTCCAGGACAATGGCAGAGTGGGTCCTGCGATTGACATACTAAACAAACACAAGCGGTAATTCCAAGTCAGTATATCAAAATGGCCTCAAACATAACATATTCAAGAATGGTACTGTCTAATCTCTCACTAAAATGGTCATTCTTGTGGAGCTTACCAAGAGTATCCAGTGGTAGTTTCCCACGTTGCAAACTCCAATCAAGCAACTGTGATGCTCCAGATTGGTCTACAGGAATAGGAGTGAAGATACATTTATACGATGTGGCAGGCAATATTTTGTCAGGAAGGTGGCAGTACTCCCTACATTGACCAGTCTAGCCTCTTATTTAGAAACATGACACAAAAGCAACTCTGCGGACATGCCTTTACCTTTGACAAGGTGTTCTTGCGCATCACCACCTTAACCCCATGCTGGAAGACCCAGCCACGACCCATCTTCAATGCTCTTACTGAGGGAAGGAGGTTGTTGGCCAAGATCTCGCGATACATGGCCCAATCCATCCTCCCCTCAATACGGTGCAGTCGTCCTGTCCCCTTTGCAGAAAAGCATCCCCAAAGAATAATGTTTCCACCTCCACGCTTCACGGTTGGGATGGTGTTCTTGGGGTTGTACTCATCCTTCTTCTTCCTCCAAACACGGCGAGTGGAGTTTAGACCAAAAAGCTCTATTTTTGTCTCATCAGACCACATGACCTTCTCCCATTCCTCCTCTGGATCATCCAGATGGTCATTGGCAAATTTCAGACGGGCCTGGACATGCGCTGGCTTGAGCAGGGGGACCTTGCGTGCGCTGCAGGATTTTAATCCATGACGGCGTAGTGTGTTACTAATGGTTTTCTTTGAGACTGTGGTCCCAGCTCTCTTCAGGTCATTGACCAGGTCCTGCGTTGTAGTTCTGGGCTGATCCCACACCTTCCTCATGATCATTGATGCCCCACGAGGTGAGATCTTGCATGGAGCCCCAGACTGAGGGTGATTGACCGTCATCTTGAACTTCTTCCATTTTCTAATAATTGCGCCAAAAGTTGTTGCCTTCTCACCAAGCTGCTTGCCTATTGTCCTGTAGCCCATCCCAGCCTTGTGCAGGTCTACAATGTTAACCCTGATGTCCTTACACAGCTCTCTGGTCTTGGCCATTGTGGAGAGGTTGGAGTCTGTTTGATTGAGTGTGTGGACAGGTGTCTTTTATACAGGTAATGAGTTCAAACAGGTGCAGTTAATACAGGTAATGAGTGGAGAACAGGAGGGCTTCTTAAAGAAAAACTAACAGGTCTGTGAGAGTCGGAATTCTTACTGGTTGGTAGGTGATCAAATACTTATGTCATGCAATAAAATGCAAATTAATTACTTAAAAATCATACAATGTGATTTTCTGGATTTTTGTTTTAGATTCCGTCTCTCACAGTTGAAGTGTACCTATGATAAAAATTACCAGGAACCTTCTACCATGCTTTGTAAGTAGGAAAACCTGCAAATTCGGCAGTATATTCAAATACTTGTTCTCCCCACTGTACATAAAACCCATGAGGTCCACATGGCTTAGTAAAATGGTTACCATTTTTCTATACCCAAATAAGAAATGTAACTAAATAGCAACACATAAGACCGACCTGTTGATGAACGGTCGATTGTTCTTCCTGGTGTTTGGCGCCCGTCTGGACATGCTCCTTGGTGGCACACTATGGCCAGAGCGTTTTGTGGCCAGATGCCTTGTCCTCAGCTTTATTGGCATAGGACTGTCCACACTTCCGCCAATGGCCAGTACAGCTGCCAGTCGGTGGACACACCTCTGGGCACTGTCAGAAGCAGAGCAGGAGCATGTCTCCGTTGGCAACAGAGTAACAACATGCTGCTTGTCTGAGAAGCCCTGGTAGAGGAACAATTTGGTGCTTGGAACCAGGAGGATTCATCCTTTTGCACAATCATCCTGGCCAAGGCCTCTGGCTCCAGTTTCTGCCATGACAACCTCTTTTGTGCCACACAGGATTGGATGCCTTCAGCAAAAGACACCATGTCTTACTCTGACATTTGGTATGGGAAACTGGTGGTGAGCGTTCGCCTGTAAAATTGCTCATGGCACTCAGGGGTCAGGTGGAAATTCCTAGGTTACCTTAGCCCCGCAGCACTCCCTCAAAAGCATTGGTTTGGGTTGGTAGAGTAGATAAACCAATTTATCTACTCTGACCTTCTTCCATCCAACCAATGCCTTGAGGACAGCATTGAAGCTCTCTGAGCAGTTGTTRGTAATTCCATCTGACTGGATGCCCAAGCTGTTGAGCACATATTGTGCGCTCTTGTCCATGGCATCAGAGAGCGACTGATCGAAATAAGCCTTGAAATCAGGGCTCCAGTGAAGGCACACCCTCTCCAGTGTGCATTTGTAGTCACTCCTTGATTTCGTGGCCAAGAGCTCTTTGATGGCCTGTTAGTAATCGGCCACAGCTTCAGCACCCTCTGACCCCATCTTGTGCTTCACATTGTTGGAGATGTGGTTCCAGGAATTGACAATCCTGGCTTGCGGCAGCTCAGACTGGATTGCCTCCTCAATATCCGCCTCACGGTCTGTGCAGAGATTGCTGTTGATATTTGGGGAAGGAATAAAGGATGGTGCGAAAGAACTGTTTGTGGTTTTCCATGTGCCGGGTGGTGTGAATGAGGAATGCAAGGGGAAGGACAGGTGCCTCTTGAAATGCAACATGATGAAAAACAAGGGGTGAAACACAAAAACGTGGTGTCATAGTGACAAATGTGTGCCCCTTGGTGTTTGCTTTTAATAACTGCCTTGGCCTCTTCAACCATTTCTGGTGCTGCCACTACCAGAAGGGTTGCGGGTCGAGTCTCCATATGGGTGACAAATCCGGGGAGAATGTCACCCATCATATGTGTTGCCACCAAATTGTCCCGATCCAAAACAGTGACGTCCCTTGCTCGGCCAATTGTGTTCTTCACTTGTGCCAAGTTGCGAGGTTGGTAAACTGGCATGAATGATGCATTTGGGGGTGGTGGTGGGTTGTTGGTCATGTCTGAGTATACTTTGCCAGGTGTTTCAGTCTTTCGCCGGCATATTTCATCCATAATTGAGGTAGCCGATCGGATGAAATCCCTTGCTTGCTGCTGTTGGCTGTTGCCGTGGGGGTGGGGGACATTGGAGTGAGCCTCCTCACCAAAGTAGTGAATTAGCACAGGAGTATCAGGCTGGTGAATCAACTCATACTCCCTTTTTTKGAACCCTGGTGCTTCCTTTCCTGCATAGTACCGCACCCTTAGTTTTGGTGAACGGCGAGGAAGGCTGTGGGATCCCTTCTGAATC
>NW_019957541.1:28253-34606 GCF_002910315.2 Salvelinus sp. IW2-2015 | reverse complement strand
AGAGGTGGCCAGTCCTCTTCTGGCTGTCCCAGGTGGAGATTATAACAGAACATGGCCAAGATGTTCAAATGTTCATAGATGACCAGCAGGGTCAAATAATGATAATCACAGTGGTTGTAGAGGGTGCAACAGGTCAGCACCTCAGGAGTAAATGTCAGTTGGCTTTTCATAGCCGATCATTCAGAGTATCTCTACCGCTCCTGCTGTCTCTAGAGAGTTGAAAACAGCAGGTCTGGGACAGGTAGCACGTCCGGTGAACAGGTCAGGGTTCAATAGCCGCAGGCAGATCAGTTGAAACTGGAGCAGAAGCACGACCAGGTGACTGGAGACAGCAAGGAGTCATCAGGCCAGGTAGTCCTGAGGCATGGTCCTAGGGCTCAGGTCCTCCGAGAGAGAGAGAAAGAAAGAGAGAGAATTAGAGAGAGTATACTTAAATTCACACAGGACACCGGATAAGACAGGAGAAATACTCCAGATATAACAGACTGACCATAGCCTCGACACACAAACTATTGCAGCATAAATACTGGAGGATGAGACAGGAGGGGTCGGGAGACACTGTGGCCCCATCAAACGATACCCCCGGACAGGGCCAAACAGGCCGGATATAACCCCACCCACTTTGCCAAAGCACACCACTAGAGTGATATCTTCAACCACCAACTTACCATCCTGAGACAAGGCCGAGTATAGGCCACAAAGATCTCCCCCCACGGCACAAACCCAAAGGGGGGCGCCAACCTGGACAGGTAGATCACGTAAGTGACTAAACCCACTCAAGTGACGCACCCCTCCTAGGGACGGTATGGAAGCGCACCAGTAAGCCAGTGACTCAGCCCCTGTAATAGGGTTTGAGGCAGAGAATCCCAGTGGAGAGAGGGGAACCGGCCAGGCAGAGACAGCAAGGGCGGTTTGTTGTTCCAGTGCCTTTCCGTTCACCTTCACAGTCCTGGGCCAGACTACACTCAATTATAGGACCTACTGAAGAGATGAGTCTTCAATAAAGACTTAAAGGTTGAGACCAAGTCTGCGTCTCTCACATGGGTAGGCAGACCATTCCATAAAGCCCTGCCTCCAGCTGTTTGCTTAGAAATTCTAGGGACAGTTAGGAGGCCTGCGTCTTGTGACCGTAGCGTACGTGTAGGCATGTACAGCAGGACCAAATCGGAAAGATAGGTAGGAGCAAGCCCATGTAATTTAAGCAGTAAAACCTTGAAATCAGCCCTTGCCTTAACAGAAAGCCAGTGTAGAGAGGCTAGGACTGGAGTAATATGATCACATTTTTGGGTTCTAGTCAAGATTCTAGCAGCCGTGTTTAGCACTAACTGAAGTTTATTTAGTGCTTTATCCGGGTAAGCCGCGAAAATTAGAGCATTGCCCAGTGGTCTAACCTAGAATTGACCAAAAGCATGGATTAATTTTCAGCATAATTTTTGGACAGAAAGTTTCCTATTTTTTTGCGACGTTATGTAGAAAAAGCTGTCCTTGAAACAGTGTTGATATGTTCGTCAAAAGAGAGATCAGGGTAAAGAGTAACGCCGAGGTCCTTTCACAGTTTTATTTGAGACGACTGTACAACCATAAAGATTAATTGTCAGAGTTCACAGAAGATCTCTTTGTTTCTTGAACCTAGAACTAAGCATATCTGTTGTGTCGAGTTTAAAAGTAGAACATTTGACGCCATCACTTCTTAATGCTTCTAGCGGCATTTTGGGACTTACCATGTTTCATTGAAATGTACAGCTGTGTGTCGTCGCTAGTAGTGAAAGTAACATTATGTTTCCGAATGACCACCAGAATCACCAAGAGGTAAAAATATAGTGAAAACAATAGTGGTCTAAACGGAGCTTGAGGAACACCAAATTGACAGTTGATTTGTCAGAGGACAAACTGATATCTTTCCGACAGTTAAGATCTAAAACCAAGCCAGACTTGTACGTGTAAACCCAATTGGTTTCGGAATCTCTCAAAGAATGTGGTGATCAATGTATCAAAAAGCAGCATATGGTCTAGGAACACGAGGAAGATGCAGAGCCCGGTCTGACACCATGAAAATGTAATTTACCACCTTCACAAGTGCAGTTTCAGTGCTATGATGGCATCTAAAACCAGACTGAAGCGTTTCGTACATTGTTTGTTTTCAGGAAGAGCAGTGAGTTGCTTGCGTCAACAGATTTTTTCAAAAATGTTTGAGAGGAATGGGAGATTCGATAGTAGGCCGATAGTTTAAAAAAAGAAAAAAGAAAAAAAAAATTCTGGGTCAAGGTTTGGCTTTTTCAAGAGAGGCTTTCTGTAATCCAAGATGGCGTATATATTTATATTTCGTTATATAATTTTTTTAATATTTTTTTTAACCTCAACTCCAACATACTCTCCTGCAACCACACCTCAACCCAATGTGGTGTGGATCTGCTATTTTCTTTACTTTTAGAACCAGAACCCCAATAGAAGCTAGCCAGCGAACTAGCTACTAGCTAGTAGTTCGCTAGCAGTGGCTTATCAGCAGGAGCCTGGACAACTCCTGCCAGTCTGCACAGTGCGAATTCAACCCAGAGCATACCGGACTCTTTTTCCCCACATCTCCGGATTTCTACCGCAAGCTCTTAACCTTTTTCAGCTGGATCATCGCAGCTATCTAGCTGCTATCCGAGTGGCTACTCCTGGCTAACGTCTCTGTCCCGAAGCAAGCACCAATTAGCCTGGAGCTAGCCTATGCTAGGCCATCTTCCGTCTAGCTGAAGAGGTCCATCAGCCTGTCCTTGGGCTTAATACACTATTTTGCCAATTGGCCTGGACCCTTTTACTGCCGATACGGAGCCCGCCGATCCACAACGACTGGACTACCGACGTAATCCGCGCCGAGGGGGTTTTCAACTGGCTCCTCCGTTGCGATGTCCCCATCTGCTAGCCACGGCCCGCTAGCTCTCTAGAGCATATCGGACTGTTAGCTGAAGAGGTCCATCAGCCATTTCTCGGGCTACAATACCTATTTTGCCAAGTGGCCTTTAAACTACACGGAGCCCTGCCGATCCTCACGACTGGTCTGCCGAATAACCGCCTGAGGGGGCTACAACTGACTCTTCCTTCATCGACTTCCCTTCTGCTAGCCCTGGCCCGCTAGCCTGTCTGAATCGCCGTGTTCTCCAGCCGCCTAGCTACTCACTAGAACTCCATGATCACTCGGCTACGCATGCCTCTCCCTAATGTCAATATGCCTGGTCTATTGCGTTTTGGTTAGTGATTGTCCTATTTCCCTGTAGAGCTCCGCACTGCTCAATATGGCTTAGCTAACCCTTTTGTTCCACCTCCCACACATGCAGTGACCTCACCTGGTTTAAATGGTGCCTCTAGAGTAGAGGGTCGACCGATTAATCGGAATGGCCGATTAATTAGGCCGATTTCAGATTTTCATAACAATCGGAAATCTGTAATTTTGGACGCCGATTTTGCAGATTTTTTTTTCTTCTTCTTCTTCTTATTTTTACACCTTTATTTAACTAGGCAAGTCAGTTAAGAACACATTCTTCTTTTTCCCAATGAACGGCCTAGGAACGGTGGGTTAACTGCCTTGTTCATGGGCAGAACGACAGATTTTTACCTTGTCAGCTCAGGGATTCAATCTTGCAACCTTAACGGGTAACAGTCCAACGCTCATAAAAAACCACCTGCCTCACGAGGAGCCTGCCTTGTTACGTGAATGCAGTAAGAAGCCATGGTAAGTTGCTACTAGCATATTAAACTTAATTCTTAAAAAAAACAATCAAATCATCATAATCACTAGTTAATAACTACACATGGTTGATGATATTACTAGTTTATCTAGCGTGTCCTGCGTTGCATATAATCGATGCAGTGTGCATTCGCGAAAAAGGACTGTCGTTGCTCCAACGTGTACATAAACATAAATGCCTTTCTTAAAATCAATACACAGAAGTATATATTTTTAAACCTGCATATTTAGCTAAAAGAAATCCAGCTTAGCAGGCAATATTAACCAGGTGAAATTGTGTCACTTCTCTTGCGTTCCATGCACGCAGAGTCAGGGTATATGCAACAGTTTGGGCCGCCTGCCTCATTGCGAAATAATTTGCGAGAAATTTACGTAATTATGACATAACATTGAAGGTTGTGCAATGTTTCACAGGAATATTTAGACTTATGGATGCCACCCGTTAGATAAAATACGTAACGGTTCCATATTTCACTGAAAGAATAAACGTTTTGTTTTCGAGATGATAGTTTCTGGATTCGACCATATTAATGACCTAAGGCTCGGATTTCTGTGTGTTATTATGTTATAACTAAGTCTATGATTTGATATTTGATAGAGCAGTCTGACTGAGTGATGGTAGGCAGCAGCAGGCTCGTAAGCATTCATTCAAACATCACTTTCGTGCATTCACCAGCAGCTCCTCGCTGTGCTTCAAGCATTGAGCTGTTCATGACTTCAAGCCTATCAACTCCCGAGATTAGGCTGGTGTAACCGATGTGAAATGGCTAGCTTGTTAGCGGGGTGCGCACTAATAGCGTTTCAAATGTCACTCGCTCTGAGATGTGGAGTAGTTGTTCCCCTTGCTCTGCATGGGTAACGCTGCTTCGAGGGTGGCTGTTGTCGATGTGTTCCTGGTTCGAGCCCAGGTAGCGGCGAGGAGAGGGATGGAAGCTATACTGTTACACTGGCAATACTAAAGTGCCTATAAGAACATCCAATCGTCAAAGGTATATGAAATACAAATCGTATAGAGAGAAATAGTCCTATAATTCCTATAATAACTACAACCTAAAACTTCTTTACCTGGGAATATTGAAGACTCATGTTAAAAGGAACCATCAGCTTTCATATGTTCTCATGTTCTGAGCAAGAAACTTAAACGTTAGCTTTCTTACATGGCACATATTGCACTTTTACTTTCTTCTCCAACACTTTGTTTTTGCATTATCTAAACCAAATTGAACATGTTTCATTATTTATTTGAGGCTAAATTGATTTTATTGATGTATTATATTAAGTTTAAAAAAGTGTTAATTCAGTATTGTTGTAATTGTCATTTATTACAAATACATTTTTAAAAATCGTCCGATTTAATCGGTATCGGCTTTTTTTGGTCCTCCAATAATCGGTATCAGCGTTGAAAAATCCTAATCGGTCGACCTCTACTCTAGAGACAATACCTCTCTCATCGTCACTCAATGCCTAGGTTTACCTCCACTGTATTCACATCCTACCATACCCTTGTCTGGACATTATGCATTGAATCTATTCTTCCGTGCCCAGAAACCTGCTCCTTTTACTCTCTGTTCCGAATGCACTAGATGACCTGTTCTTATAGCTTTTAGCCTTATCCTACTCCTCCTCTGTTCCTCTGATGTAGAGGTTAATCCAGGGCCTGCAGTGCCTAGCTCCACTCCCATTCCCCAGGCGCTCTCATTTGTTGACTTCTGTAACTGTAAAAGGCTTGGTTTCATGCATGTAAACATTAGAAGCCTCCTCCCTAAGTTTGTTTTACTCACTGCTTAAGCACACTCTGCCAACCCGGATGTCCTAGCCGTGTCTGAATCCTGGCTTTGGAAGGCCACCAAAAACCCTGAAATTTCTATCCCTATAACTACAACATTTTCCGACAAGATAAACTGCCAAAGGGGGCGGAGTTGCAATCTACTGCAGAGACAGCCTGCAGAGTTCTGTCATACTATCCAAGTCTGTGCCCAAACAATTTGAGCTTCTATTTTTTCAAATCCACCTTTCCAAAAACAAGTCCCACCGTTGCCACTTGCTATAGACCACCTTCTGCCCCCAACTGTGCCCTGGACACCATATGTGAATTGATTGCCCCCCATCTATCGTCAGAGCTCGTACTGTTAGGGGACCTAAACTGGGACATGCTTAACATCCCAGCCGTCCTACAATCTAAGCTAGATGCCCTCAATCTCACACAATATCCTGGAAGGATATTGACCTCATTCCGTCAGTAGAGGATGCCTGGTTATTTCTTTAAAAGTGCTTTCCTTCAACCATCTTAAATAAGCATGCACCTTTCAAAAAAGGTAGAACCAGGAACAGATTAGCCTTGGGGTTCACTTCAGACCTCACTGGCCCTTGCAGCAGTCTAAAAAACAATCGTGTTGGCGGTTTCTTGCATTAGCAATCGGAATAGCCTCACGATATGCCAACGTTTCCAGGGAGTTAGGGAACCAACTATACACAGGAAGTTAGGAAAGCCAAAGACAAGCTTTTTCAAAACAGAAATGTGGCCCATCTGTAGTAAAACCTCCAAAATGTTCTGGACACATGTAAGTCCATGGAGAATTAAGAACAACTTCTCCAGCTGCCCACTGTACCTGAGGGCTAGGAA
>NW_019957541.1:13545-28228 GCF_002910315.2 Salvelinus sp. IW2-2015 | reverse complement strand
GTTTCTCCATGACAAAATGTTTTTTGTTTTTTAGGATTCGACTGCCTCTAAATGTATTACAACAAGGTAAATTTGAAGTATCCGTCAAGTATAGAGTGCAGTTAAACTGAATTATTTGCACATCTGACAGTCCTGTGATAGGTGGAATGAAGAGATCGCAACGGGATCTAAGGAATCTTCATGGTTGTCAAGAGAATTTATAGGCATGGCTAATTTGATGGATTGATTGATCCTTGAGTTGGGGTCTGAGCTGAATTATTTGTTGCGTGTTGCACTATAAAATGGTGCCTGATAGTCCAGTATTATGCAGGAAAAACATTTAAGATCCACCACTCATTATTCCACGGGAGACTCAAAACTAGGCCGAGATATGACTGTAGCAGGAAGATAGTCCAGAGACTTTGGACAAAACCAATTTTGGAGAATGGGTCTGATGGGACTTTATCCATGTTAAATCAACCAAAAATTTGATATATACTGCCATGAACTACAAGGTCCAATAGAATTACAGGAACTTCATGAGAGAACGCTTGTATTATGGCCGGAGGCCTGTAACATAGTAGCTATAAAAAGTGAATTGAGGTAGGCTGCAATAGATTAGATAAGAAGCTCAAAGACGAAAACGCAAGTCTTTTTATTTGTAAATTGAAATTTGCTATCATAATGTTAGCATACACCTCTTACCTTTGCCGGGAAATGCAATCAGAGGAGAATATGGTCACTGATTAACCACGAGGTTGTTCATCAGGCTTAAGCCAATGTTCAGTCAGGCAATTAATCAAGAATTATGATACATGATTAGTTCTGACTATAACTGCTTTGGAGTGAGAATCTAACATTAAGTAGCCACTAATTTTATGACTGAATACTCAAGATTTATGTTGACCCGCTTCACAACACTCTCTCCATCTCTACATACTCCCCGCGACCCACGCACATCCGCACGCCGACCGTCTTTCTCCTCAAGTCGAGCACCACTGCTACACGGACGAACCCAACGGAAATGCACACACTGTACTGAAAACTATCTACCCACTCTCGTCGGACCGCACCTAACGGCCGCAGTCTCACACGACACACTCGCGCTCATTTACTCGCTTCCCGGCTCTCACCGATAAAGTTGACACAACACATAACCACGCATTAAACGCACTTGCGAGACTTACACCGCTCAAATACCCCCCCCCTAAGCAGCAACCAGCATATCTGGCTCCTACCCCATGTTCTTCCCCCGTGGCCTCGCCCCAGCTCCCCACAACGACCACAGCACCACGGCACAATTCACCTCCTCCCAACGACATCCTCTCATCACTCTTCTCGCCTCCCAGCGGGCAACCCGCCCCCACACACAGTCTCTTACAACCACCAAAAATACCCGCGACCGACCTCTCTGACAGTTGTTCCGCCGATCCCTCCGCACCTCCCGTACCCCCCGCGCCCTCCCCATCACATCCACCACCACTCACCACTCGGCCTCGAGCTCCCGCCCGCGACACCCACGCGACACCCACCCTCCCACTCACGATTCCCGACAACATACTTCATTCACGCCCCCCACTCGACTCTCCACGCACCGCTGACCACGCTAACCCTCGCTCTCACGCCTCCCGCCCCCCCCGGTCACGCTCCCCTCGCACCTGCCTCTCACCCTCCCCCCCTCACCACACTACGCCTTCCCCCCGCGCCTCGACAACTCCCCCCCGCTGCCCCCCCCCCCCCCGAGCGCCCCCCCCCGCCAACAAATATCACATATACACTCACCCGCACCACTCACAACAGCTCTCTCTGACTCATCTAGAACCCACGCCCACCACCCCTCCCTCCCCCCCCCCCACACTTCACAGCCACCTCAATGCCTTAAATCGCTACACCCCCCCGCGCTAGCAATCTCGACCACCTCCGCGCTAACACACGCCCTCGCTAAGCTACGCTGGCCATGCACTCTCTCACGTTCTCTACAGCTCTACCTTACCTCCCGCGCCTCGCCCGCCTCTCATGCGCAGCTCAACACCCCGCCTCAGGCGTCTCTCTCACCACCTTGTCCAGACCGATACCACTCCGCGCTGCGCGGCCACAACGGATCTCACAGCTGCATCATGACACACCCTCCCACACATACGCGCTCCGCAGCAGGCGCCGACGCAACAAACGAGAACGCGATACCGTCCACTTCACTGCAACTCCAAAGACACAAGCCCCCCTTCGACTCTCCTCCTCCCACACTCCCCCGACGACAACGGCCCCTCTGACACCTTCTACTGCCTCGGCCCCGCACCCCCCCACTGCACGCGACCACCCGCCCTCTGGGCAGCCCTTCCCACGCATTCTCCCTCCCAGAGCCCTCGACGAGAATTCGTCCCGGCCTGCGGGCGCACCCGTCGGGGAGATTTTATACCTCACGCTATCTGCTACTTACGGTGGCACAAGCCTCGTTTCATCTTCCTTACACTGAAAATTACCCTTCGCCTAACGATTGCTACTGAAGCTGGCTTGCCAGCCACTATCCTCCCATCAAGGGACTTCCTGTCTGTTATTATGACTACCAGTGACTCCCATCTCTAGAGCATACATGTTAATCATCTACTATGTTCATCACAATCCCATTTTCAGCTATCTATATTCTACAAGATTAGTACCCGGCTTCTGTTATTGTGATGTACAGCAGGGGAGATGGTTAAATATTATACTTGGATGTGTTATATTCTGTGCTTACTTGGACTGAAATAGTGCCGGCAGCACTTATTTTGTGAGTGACGGTGCTGTTTATATTATATGCGATACTCTGCAATACTTTTGAGCTAATGTTCTGTGGCCCAATCCCAAATCGCCGCCTAACCCTGCACCCTATGCACTTTAGGAGATCTGAAAGGATTTGACAGGTGTAATCATCTGTAATAGTTTCACCCTATTGCTTATACCAATCAAATCTTCTCAGTACATAGGGCTTAGGGAAACAATTTGGGATTGGCCCTAAAGAGGTGCAGGAACTCAAGGAGTTGACATTTGAGTGCTGGATTGGTGATACTGTAGCTGGTGTGCCAGTCTGTTTGTCTAATAATCAATACTGATGTATACAGTCTGAAACATGACAATGCAGTATTATTGAAGTTTCCATACATGTCAGACGTTGAATTAAATTATACTTGAATTTACGTGTACCGTTGTACTGTACTGTTGGTCCTTCAGCCGCTTGAATTTCCGATCAAATATTTTCTCTAATATGCGCACCTGTACTGTCATTACATGTATCATCTGGCACATGCGCAAAACATTAAACACCTGCAGACTTTCGGTTCCATGCATGCGTTGTGTGCATGTACTTCCGTCTAGTGCAACGTGCCTTTGTCACAAAGAAGAAACTAGGCTTGTTTGCCACACACAGAGACCCGCGTTTGAAGTTGGTTTACTAACACTTTCCGTGGATATTTAGTCTTAACATTTAGACCAACTGAAGACCAACACCACAGACAATCAGCAGATTATCATGAGTATAATTTCAACATTCTGACTCCAGAAGGGACTGTTTGGATATTTTTTGACATAAATGTGCGTGGTTTGCCAGTGCATTCGGAAAGTATTCAGACACCTTGACTTTTACCATTTGTTACGTTACAGCATTATTTTCAATGGATTAAATCGTTTTTTCCCCTCATTCAATCTACACACAACTAGCCCATAATGACAAAGCAAAAGTTTTTGAAAATATGCAAATGTATAAAAAAGTATTCAGACCTTTACTCAGTACTTTGTGAAGCACCTTTGGCAGCGATACAGCCTCGATCTTCTTGGATATACATTTACATTTAAGTCCATTAGCAGACGCTCTTTATCCAGACGGACTTACAATTGTGCATTCACCTTTGAATTCAGTGGAACAACCACTTTACAATAGTGCATCTAACTCTTTTAAGGGGGGGGGGTTAGAAAGATTACTTTATCCTATCCTAGGTATTCCTTTAGATGGGTTTTCAGGTTCTCCGGAAGGTGTGATTGACTCCGCTGACCTGGCGTCGTGAGGGAGTTTGTTCCACCATTGGGGTGCCCAGAGCAGCGATATGTCATAGTCATATCATAGGATTATGACGCTACAAGCTTGGCACCACCTGTATTTGGGAAGTTAATCCCAACTGCACAGCTATTTTCAAGTCTCTCCAGAGATGTTCGATCAGGTTCAACGTTCGGGCTCTGGCTGGGACACTCATGGACTTCAGAGACTTGACCGAAGCCACTCCCGTGTTTGTCTGGCTGCCGTGCTTAAGGGTCGTTGTCCTGTTGGAACGTGACCTTTGCCCCACTCTGGAGCAGGTGTTCATCAAAGATCTATCTGTACTTTGCTCCTTCATCTTTCCTTCGATCCTGACTAGTCTCCCAGTGCATGTCGCTGAAAACAATCCACACAGCATGATGCTGCCACCACCATCCTTCACCGTAAGGATTGTGCCATGTTTCTCCAGACGTGACACTTGGAATTCAGGCTAGAGTTCAATCTTGTGTCATCAGACCAGAGAATCTTGCTTCTCATGGTCAGAGTCCTTTAGGTGCCTTTTGGCAAACTCCAAGTGGGCTGCCATGTGCCTTTCACTGCGGGTATGGCTTCCATCTGGCCACTCTACCATAAAGTCCTGATTGTGTGGAATGCTGCAGAGAATTTTTGCCCTTCTGGAAGGTTCTCCCATCTCGACAGAGGAAACTCTGGAGCTCTGTCTGAGTGACATCAGGTTCTTGGTCACCTCCCTGACCAAGGCGCCTTTCACCCCCCGAGTCTTGGTGGTTCCAAACTTCTTCCATTTAAGAATGATGGAGGCCACTGTGTTCTTGGGAACCTTCCATGCTGCTGACATTTTTGGGACCCTTCCCCAGATCTGTGCCTCGACACAATCCTGTCTCTGAGCTCTACGAACAATTTCTTCAACCTCATGGCTTGGTTTTTGCTCTGACATGCACTGTCAATGTGACAGGTTAAAGGAAAATACTAATAGCCTGTATACATTAAAAAGTATTAGATAATTCATAGTATGTGAGATCTTAAAACATCTAAGGTTAAGAAGATCATGCATTCAGTATTAGTTGATAGATTGATACATTATTATAATTCTGTTAAAATCCGTCAAGCATACAAAGGTAACGAATTGTGAGAGGAATGTGTTAAACGTTATGTTGATTCCTTTATGTTGTCGTGGATTAAAGTGCTAATCTGTGATCTACTAAATGCTCTTAATCTATGAGCCTGAGATCGATTGCTCTGGTCTCCACTCAAGTTCACGGAGTATCTGTGGTCTTTTCTCTCATTGCACTAAACGTTCAATGAGTAAACATTCTCGTATCACTATCGTTTCTTCTACCCTTTTTTCAGGTACATTATTGATGATTAAAAAGAGTAAATTTAAATGTAATAACTTGATAACATGTCAAGAGTGTTTAAGGTTTGTTTAGTAACATGTTGAGGAAGTTGGTTGGGTTTGCAGAGAGTAATGTGAGCCCGTGCTCGGTTGCCAGCTAGCTTCGTACTGCTAGGTACTGCTACGTAGCTGCCATTTTATGTCGATTGTGATTCTATGAACGTGTGCGCTGTTGGTAAGATGTTTTGCGGCGTTATTTGTGTGGTTGTTTTTCAAACACTTTGTTGCCTGTTGATGAATTGTGTTATGGTTTACTGAGTTAAAGCTTTGCTTGACAGTTATATTGAAAACAGTATTTGTTTCAGTGATGTACAGTGTATACTGTTATGATTTGAATAAGCCTTGTACCCTACAAAACCTATCGTTCCTGTAGATCTGTTGTTCTGTAAAATGTGTTATTTATGTACAATGATTGCACTAAACGTTCAATGAGTAAACATTCCGTATCACTATCGTGATTCTTTCTACCCTTTTTCAGGGGTGTAACATCAACTGTGGGATGTTATATAGACAGGTGTGTGCCTTTTTCAAATTATGTCCAATCAATTCAATTGACCACAGATGGACTCCAATCAAGTTGTAGATAAATCGCAATGGAAACAGGATGCACCTTAGCTCAATTTTGAGTCTCATAGCAAAGGGATATTTTGAATAAATTAGCAAAAATCTCTAATCTGTTTTCACTTTGTCATTATGGGGTATTGTATGTATGTGTTTATACAGTACCAGTCAAAAGTTTGGAAACACTCATTCATGGGTTTTTCTTTATTTTTACTATTTTCTACATTGTAGAATAATAGCGAAGACATCAAAACTATGAAATAACACATATGGAATCATGTAGTAACCAAAAAAAGTGTTAAACAAATTAAAATATATTTGAGATACTTCAAAGGAGCCCCCTTTGCCTTGACGACAGCTTTGCACACTTGGAATTCTCTCAACCAGCTTCATGAGGTAGTCACCTGGAATGCATTTCAATTAACAGGTGTGCCTTGTTAAAAGTTAATTACTGGAATTTCTGTCCTTTATTAATGCGTTTGAGCCAATCAGTTGTGTTGTGACAAGGTAGGGGTGATATACAATAGATAGCCCTATTTGGTAAAAGACCAGGTCCATATTATTGCAAGAACAGCTCAAATAAGCAAAGAGAAACGACCATCCATCATTACTTTAAGACCTTTTAAAGATTCTTCAAGTGCAGCTGCAAAAACCATCAAGCGCTATGATGAAACTGACTCTCATTAGGACCGCCACAGGAAAGGAAGACCCAGAGGAACTCCTTCAAGACTGTTGGAAATGCATTCAAGGTGAAGCTGGTTAAGAGAATGCAAAGAATGTGCAAAGCTGTCATCTAGCCAAAGGGTAGCTACTTTGAAGAATCTCAAATATAAAACATATTTCCATTTCCATTTACTACATGATTCCATATGTGTTATTTCGTAGTTTTGATGTCTTGACTATGATTCTACAATGTAGAAATAAAGAAAAACCCTTGAATTTGTAGGTGTGTCAACTTTTGTGTGTGTGTGTACACACGGTTGAAGTCGGAAGCTTACATACACTTAGGTTGGAGTCATTAAAACTCGTTTTTCAACCACTCCACAAATCTCTTGTTAACAAACTATAGTTTTGGCAAGTCGGTTAGGACATCTACTTTGTGCATGACACAAGTAATTTTTCCCACAATTCTTTACAGATTATTTCACTTATAATTCACTGTATCACAATTCCAGTGCATCAGAAGTTTACATACACTAAGTTGACTGTGCCTTTAAACAGCTTGGAAAATTCCAGAAAATTATGTCATGGCTTTAGAAGCTTCTGATAGGCTAATTGACATCATTTGAGTCAATTGGAGGTGTACCTATGGCTGTATTTCAAGACGTATCTTCAAACCCAGTGCCTCTTTGCTTGACATCATGGGAAAATCAAAATAAATCAGCCAAGACCTCAGAAAAAAAATGTAGACCTCCACAAGTCTGGTTCATCCTTGGGAGCAATTTCCAAACGCCTTAAAGTACCACGTTCATCTGTACAAATAGTAGAACGCAAGTTTAAACACCATGGGACCACGCAGCCGTCATACCACTCATCTCCTAGAGATGAACGTACGTTGGTACGAAAAGTGCAAATCAATCCCAGAACAACAGCAAACGACATTGTGAAGAGGCTGGAGGAAACATGTACAAAAGTAAAAGTAAAACGAGTCCTATATCGGCATAACCTGAAAGGCCGCTCAGCAAGGAAGAAGCCACTGCTCCAAAACCGCCATTAAAAAGCCAGATTACGGTTTGCAACTGCACATGGGGACAAAGATCGTACTTTTTGGAAAAATGTCCTCCTGTCTGATGACACAAAAATAGAACTGTTTGGCCATAATGACCATNTTCCTCTTTTGGCCGCTTTTCCTTACAGTTCTCTGCTGCCAATGACTGGAACGAACTGCAAAAATCACTGAAGCTGGAGACYCATATCTCCCTCTTTAACTTTAAGTAACAGTTGTCAGAGCAGCTTACAGATCATTGCACCTGTACATAGCCCATCTGTAAATAGCCCATCCAACTACCCCATTTCCATAGTTTCTTTTTTTTTCTCCTTTGCACCTCAGTATCGCTACTTGCACATTCATCTTCTGCACATCTATCACTCCAGTGTTTAATTGCTAAATTGTAATTATTTCGCCACTATGGTCTTTTTATTGCCTTACCTCCCTTATCTTACCTCATTTGCACACACTGTATATAGACTTTTCTATTGTGTTATTGACTGTTTGTTTATTCCATGTGTAACTCTGTGTTGTTGTTTGTGTCGCACTGCTTTGCTTTATCTTGGCCAGGTCGCAGTTGTAAATGAGAATTTGTTCTCAACTGGTCTACCTGGTTAAAGAAAGGTGAAAATAAAAATATTACTGCCACTTTTAGTGAGTTTGGTACACAGCCGATGGATAGAGAGCTGTTTATTATGTTCAACATAGGAGGGCCAAGCACAGGAAGCAGCTCTTTCAGTAGTTTAGTTGGAATAGGGTCCAGTATGCAGCTTGAAGGTTTAGAGGCCATGATTATTTTCATCCATGTGTCAAGAGATATAGTATTAAAAAACTTGAGTGTCTCCCTTGATCCTAGGTCCTGGCAGAGCTGTGCAGACTCAGGACAACTGAACGTTGGAGGAATATGTAGATTTAAAGAGGAGTCCGTAATTTGCTTTCTAATGATCATGATCTTTTCGCCAAAGAAGTTCATGAATTTATCACTGCTGAAGTGAAAGCCTTGTGGAATGCTGCTTTGCAACAGTATCAAAAATACATTTTGGATTGTTCTTATTGTCCTCAATTAAGTTGGAAAAATAGGATGATCGAGCATCAGTGAGGGCTCTTCGGTACTGTCTTTCCAAGCTAGTCGGAAGACTTACCGTTTGGGTTAGGGCCATTTCCGTTCAAATTTTCTGGAAGCTTGCTTCAGAGCTCGGGTATTTTCTGTATACCAGGGAGCTAGTTTCTCATGACAAATGTTTTTTGTTTTTAAGGTTGCGACTGCATCTAATGTATTACGCAAGGTTAAATTGAGTTCCACAGTTAGGTGGTTAACTGATTTTTGTACTCTGACGTCCTTGTGTAGGTGGAGGGAGTCGAAAGGCATCTAGGAATCTTTGGGTTGTCCGAGAATTTATAGCACGGCTTTTGATGATCTTTTGATGATCCTTGGTTGGGGTCTGAGCAGATTATTTGTTGCGATTGCAAATTTAATAAATTGGTGGTCCGATAGTCCAGGATTATGAGGAAAAACATTAAGATCCACAACATTTATTCCACGGAACAAAACTAGGTACAGAGTATGACTGTGGCAGTGAGTAGGTCCAGAGACATGTTGGACAAAACCAACTTTTGGAATGGGTCTGTGGACTTTTCCATGTGAATATTAAAGTCACCAAAAATTTGAATATTATCTGCCATGACTACAAGGTCCAATAGGAATTCAGAGAACTCAGTGAGGAACGCTGTATATGGCCCAGGAGGCCTGTAAACAGTAGCTATAAAAAGTGATTGAGTAGGCTGCATAGATTTCATGACTAGAAGCTCAAAAGTCGAAAACGTCATTTTATTTTTGGTAAATTGAAATTTGCTATCGTAAATGTTAGCAACACCTCCGCCTTTGCGGGATGCACAAGGGATATGGTCACTAGTGTAACCAGGAGGTGTGGCCTCATTTAACTCAGTAAATTCATCAGGCTTAAGCCATGTTTCAGTCAGGCCAATCACATCAAGATTATGATCAGTGATTAGTTAATTGACTATAACTGCCTTGGAAGTGAGGGATCTAACATTAAGTAGCCCTATTTTGAGATGTGAGATATCACAATCTCTTTCAATAATGGCAGGAATGGAGGAGGTCTTTATTCCAGTGAGACTGCTAAGGCGAACACGGCCATGTTTAGTTTTGGCTAACAGGGTGCAGGACAGGCAGCAGGCTATCTCATTGTGGAGCTACGGGAGTTAGAGGCCTGTCTATGTTTGTAGATAAGAGGAGAGCACCCTTCCAGCTAGGATGGAGTCCGTCACTCCTCAGCAGGCCAGGCTTGGTCCTGTTTGCGCGTGAGTCCCAGAAAGAGGGCCAATTATGTACAAATTCTATCTTTTGGGAGGGGAAGAAAACCGTTTTCAACCAGCGATTGAGTTGTGAGACTGCTGTTGAGCTCATCACTCCCCCTAACTGGGAGGGGGCCAGAGACAATTACTTGATGCCGAAACATCTTTCTAGCTGATTTACACACTATGTTGCCCTTGGTGACGTCTGACTGTTTCATCCTAACATCGTTGGTGCCGACGTGGATAACAATATCCCTATACTCTACACTCGCCAGTTTTAGCTTTAGCCAGCACCATCTTCAGATTATGCTTAACGTCGGTAGCCCTGCCCCCTGGTAAACAGTGTAAGATCGCTGGATGATTCGTTTTAAGTCTAATACTGCGGGTAATGGAGTCKCCAATGACTAGGGTTTTCAATTTGTCAGAGCTAATGGTGGGAGRCTTCGGTGCCTCAGACCCCGTAACGGGAGGAGGGGAGACCAGAGAAGGCTCGTCCTCTGACTCCGACCCGTTGCTTAATGGGGAGAACAGGTTGAACATTTCTGTCGGCTGAATGAGCGACACCGGTTGAGCATTCCTACAGCATTTCCCTCCAGAAGCCATGAGAGAATTGTCCGGCTGCGGGGACTGTGCGGGGGGATTTATACTACTATCTGTACTTACTGGTGGCACAGACGCTGTTTCATCCTTTCCTACACTKAAATTACCCTTGCCTAACGATTGCGTCTGAAGCTGGGCTTGCAGCACAGCTATCCTCGYCATAAGGCGATCGTTCTCCTGTATATTATGAGTACAGTGACTCCAATTAGAAGGCATAATGTTAATATTACTACTTAGTTATCAAATATCTCACATTTATAGCGTATCTATATCTACAGATTATGTCCCAGCTTTTRTTATTGTGTGTGACAGAAGGGGAGATGGTTAAATATTATACTTGGATGTGTTATATTCTGTGCTTTACTTGGACTGAAATAGTTGCCGGGCAGCACTTATTTTGAGTGACGGTGCTGTTTATATTATATGCAGGTACTCTGCAATACTTTTGAGCTAATGTTCTGTGGCCCAATCCCAAATCGCCGCCTAAACCCTGCACCCTATGCACTTTAGGAGATCTGAAAGGATTTGACAGGTGTAATCAATCTGGTAATAGTTTCACCATATTGCTTATACCAATCAAATCTTCTCAGTACATAGGGCTTAGGGAACAATTTGGGATTGGCCCTAAAAGAGGTGCAGGAACTCAAGGAGTTGAACATTTGAGGTGCTGGATTGGTGATACTGTAGTCTGGGTGCCAGTCTTGTTTTGTCTAATTAATCAATACTTGATATACAGTCTGAAACATGACAATGCAGTATTATTGAAGTTTTCCTTACATGTCAGAACGTTGAATTAAATTATACTTGAATTTACTGTACCGTTGTCCTGTACTTTTGGTCCTTCAGCCGCTTTAAATTTTCAATTTAATATGCGCACCTGTACTGTCATTGACATGTATCATCTGGCACATGCGCAAAACCATGTAAACACCTGCAGACTTCGGTTCCATGCATGCGTTGTGTGCATGTACTTCCGTCTAGTGCACGTGCCTTTGGTCACAAAGAAACTAGGCTTGTTTGCCACACAGAGACCCTCGTTTTGAAGTTTGGTTTATAACACTTTCCTGTGGATATTTAGTCTTAACATTTAGACCAACTGAAGGACCAACACCACAGACAAYCAGCAGAGTTCAAATGAAGTTTATTCAACATTCTGACTTCCAAAGGGASTGTTTGGATATTTTTTGACATAAATGTGCGTGGTTTTGCCAGTGCATTCGGAAAGTATTCAGACACCTTGACTTTTTACACATTTTGTTACGTTACAGCATTATTTTCAATGGATTAAATCGTTTTTTCCCCTCATCAATCTACACACAATASCCCATAATGACAAAGCAAAAGGTTTTTGAAATTATTGCAAATGTATAAAAAGTATTCAGACCCTTTACTCAGTACTTTGTTGAAGCACCTTTGGCAGCGATTACAGCCTCGAGTCTTCTTGGATATGACGCTACAAGCTTGGCACACCTGTATTTGGGAAGTTAATCCCAACTGCACAACTATTTTCAAGTCTCTCCAGAGATGTTCGATCAGGTTCAAGTTCGGGCTCTGGCTGGGACACGCATGGACTTTCAAAGCCTTGACCGAAGCCACCCCTGTGTTGTCTTGGCTGCGTGCTTAGAGTCGTTGTCCTGTTGGAAGGTGAACCTTCGCCCCAGTCTGAGGTCCTGAGCACTCTGGAGCAGGTGTTCATCAAAGATCTATCTGTACTTTGCTCCGTTCATCTTTCCTTCAATCCTGACTAGTCTCCCAGTCCATGTCGCTGAAAAACATCCACACAGCATGATGCTGCCACCACCACCATGCTTCACCGTAGGGATGGTGCCATGTTTCCTCCAGACGTGACACTTGGGATTCAGGCCAGAGTTCAATCTTGGTGTCATCAGACCAGAGAATCTTGCTTCTCATGGTCAGAGTCCTTTAGGTGCCTTTTGGCAAACTCCAAGTGGGCTGCCATGTGCCTTTCACTGCGGGTATGGCTTCCATCTGGCCACTCTACCATAAAGTCCTGATTGGTGGAATGCTGCAGAGATTTTTGTCCTTCTGGAAGGTTATCCCATCACGACAGAGGAACTCTGGAGCTCTGTCTGAGTGACCATCAGGTTCTTGGTCACCTCCCTGACCAAGGCCCTTCTCCCCCCGAGTCATGGTGGTTCTAAACTTCTTCCATTTAAGAATGATGGTGGCCACTGTGTTCTTGGGGACCTTCAATTCTGCTGACATTTTTTGGTACTCTTCCCCAGATCTGTGCCTCGACACAATCCTGTATCTGAGCTCTACGAACAATTTCTTCAACCTCTTGGCTTGGTTTTTGCTCTGACATGCACTGTCAACTGTGGGATGTTATATAGACAGGTGTGTGCCTTTTCAAATCATGTCCAGTCAATTCAATCGACCGATGGACTCCAATCAAGTTGTAGATAAATCGCAATGGAAACAGGATGCACCTTAGCTCAATTTCGAGTCTCATAGCAAAGGGATATTTTTAATAAATTAGCAAAAATCTCATCTGTTTTCGCTTTGTCATTATGGGGTATATTGTATGTATGTATGTGTTTATACAGTACCAGTCAAAAGTTTGTAAACACTCATTCATGGGTTTTCTCTTAACCTCATGAAGCTGGTTAAGAGAAAGCAAAGAATGTGCAAAGCTGTCATCTAGCCAAAGGGTAGCTACTTTGAAGAATCTCAAATATAAAATATATTTCGATTTGTTTAACACTTTTTTTGGCTACTACATGATTCCATATGTGTTATTTCGTAGTTTTGATGTCTTCACTATGATTCTACAATGTAGAAAACAGTCAAAATAAAGAAAAACCCTTGAATGTGTAGGTGTGTGTACACACGGTTGAAGTCGGGCGTTTTGGCAAGTCGGTTAGGACATCTACTTTGTGCATGACACAAGTCATTTTTCCCACAATTTTTTACAGATTATTTCACTTATAATTCACTGTATCACAATTCCAGTGCATCAGAAGTTTACATACACTAAGTTGACTGCCTTTAAATAGCTTGGGAAATTCCAGAAAATTATGTCATGGCTTTAGAAGCTTCTGATAGGCTAATTGACATTATTTGAGTCAATTGGAGGTGTACCTATGGCTGTATTTCAAGGCCTGCCTTCAAACTCAGTGCCTCTTTGCTTGACATCATGGGAAAATCAAAAGAAATCAGCCAAGACCTCAGAAGAAAAATTGTAGACCTGAAGGTACCACGTTCATCTGTACAAACAATAGTACGCAAGTATAAACACCATGGGACCACGCAGCCGCCATACCACTCTGAGTCATCAAAATTCAGTACAATTTACTATCCACAGATAAGGCTGAGCAGCAGCTACTCCGCACACCTGGTTTTGTTTACAAACACGGATAAAAGGCTGGTCGACTTCTAGCTCATCAACACAAGTGCAAATCTGCCTCACAGCTGATCCCTCAAATTCGCAACACCTCGGGTGTCTTAACAGTTAGTCCTACTGAAATCAATAATACCTTTTTAAAAAATGTATTCAGTTCTTTACATGTCAGAATCACCTGAAGACAATTCAGTTATGAATGATTTTCTTGACAATTTGAAAACTTCTTCCATTAGTACATAGAAGAGAGAGGAAATTGACCAACCTTTGCAGTTAGAGGAGATTATTAATTCAATTACAGCAATTCAAAATCCCCTGGCCCAGATGGCTACCAAATCAAATTCTGCAATACGTTTTCTGCAAAACTGGCCCTCCTCCTGCTTGAAATGTTTGAAAAGGCCCTGGGCCAGGGTGTTTTACCCAAAACCCTGACAGAGGCGTCGATCACACTTTTGTTAGAACCCGGCAAAGATGCATCGGAGTGTGGCTCATACAGACCGATCTCCCTTTTTAAATGCGGAATTGCTTACCTCTCAAATAGAATCCACTATGACAGACATATCAATGGATCAGACAGTGTTTTTATTAAGGGTCGCCACTCCTTTTCTCCCTGCTTAATGTCATACACTCTCTTCGCTGACACGGTCGCCAGGTGTACGGTGTTTCCTCCGACACATTGGTGCGGCTGACTTCCGGGTTAAGTGTCAAGAAGCAGTGCAGCTTGGTTGGGTTGTGTTT
>NW_019957541.1:0-13198 GCF_002910315.2 Salvelinus sp. IW2-2015 | reverse complement strand
CACAAGTCTTCTTCATCTTGGGAGCAATTTCCAAGACGCCTTAAAGTACCACGTTCTGCTGTACAAATAGTAGAACGCAAGTTTAAACACCATGGGACCACGCAGCCGTCATACCACTCATGCTCCTAGAAGATGAACGTACGTTGGTACGAAAAGGTGCAAATCAATCCCAGAACAACAGCAAACGACATTGTGAGAGGCTGGAGGAACAGTTACAAAAGTAAAAGTAAAAACGAGTCCTAATCGGCATACCTGAAAGGCCGCGTCAGCAAGGAAGAAGCCACTGCTCCAAAACCGCCATTAAAAAGCCAGTTACGGTTTGCAACTGCACATGGGGACAAAGATCGTACTTTTGGAAAAATGTCCTCCTGTCTGATGACACAAAAATAGAACTGTTTGGCCATAATGACCATCGTTATGTTTGGAGGAAAAGGGGAGGCTTGCAAGCCGAAGAACACCATCCCAACCGTGAAGCACGTGGGTGGCAACATCATATTGTGGGGGTGCTTTGCTGCAGGAGGGACTGGTGCACTTCACAAAATAGATGGCATCATAAGGAATTAAAATTATGTAGATATATTGAACCAACATATCAAGACATCGGTCGCAAATGGGTCTTCCAAATGGACAATGACCCCAAACATACTTCCAAAGTTGTGGCAAAATGGCTTAAGGACAACAACGTCAAGGTATTGGAGTGGCCATCACAAAGCCCTGACCTCAATACCGTTGAAAATGTGTGGACAGAACTGAAAAAGCATGTGCGAGCAAGGAGGCCTACAAACCTGACTCAGTTACACCAGCTCTGTCAGCAGGGATGGGCCAAAATTCACCCAACTTATTGTGGGAAGCTTGTGGAAGGCTACCCAAAATGTTTGACCCAATTAAACAATTTTAAAGGCAATGCTAATAAATACTAATTGAGTGTATGTAAACTTCTGAACCACTGGGAATGTGATGAAAGAAATAAAAGCTGATATAAATCATTTTCTCTACTATTATTCTGACATTTCACATTGTTATAATAAAGTGGTGATCCTAACTGACCTAAAACAGGGAATTTTTACTCAGATTAAATGTCAGGAATTGTGAAAAACTGAGTTTAAACGTATTTGGCTAAGGTGTACGTAAACTTCCGACTACAACTGTACATCTAAAATTGAACCTCCTCCTGCTTGAAATGTTTGAAAATGCCCTGGACCAGGGTGTTTTACCCAAAACCCTGACAGAGGCGTCGATCACACTTTTGTTAAAACCCGGCAAAGATGCATCTGAGTGTGGCTCATACAGACCGATCTCCCTTTTTAAAAGGAGATGTTAAAATGTTAGCGAAATTGCTTACCTCTCAAATAGAATCCACTATGACAGACATATCAATGGATCAGACAGTGTTTTTATTAAGGGTCGCCAATCCTTTTCTCCCTGCTTAATGTCATACACTCTCTTCGCTGACACGGTCGCCAGGTGTACGGTGTTTCCTCCGACACATTGGTGCGGCTGACTTCCGGGTTAAGTGTCAAGAAGCAGTGCAGCTTGGTTGGGTTGTGTTTTGGAGGACGCACGGCTCTCGACCTTCGCCTCTCCCAAGTCTGTATGGAAGTTGCAGCAATGAGACAAGACTAACTACCAATTGGATACCACGAAATTAGGGAGAAGAATTGGTAAAATAAATAAATTAAATAACCAAAAAAAGAACCCCTTTCTAATATGCTAAAGACCACACCCTCAATACATAATTGGAACTGGAACACACAGTTTCCTTGTATGCAGATGACTTGCTTATATATATATCTCAGACCCCTGAAGCGTGTGTCTTGAGGTAGTGGACTTACTGCATAGGTTTGGTGTGTTTTCGGGCTATAAATTGAACCTCAAAAAGTTAGTTTTCCTATTAATGAATTAGCATTACAAATTCCACGGGATACTAGACCATTTCATATGTCCAAGTCCGGCTTTAAGTATTTAGGGATCAATATCCCTCGTACCTTGTCTTCCCACCATGATGAGAACTTTACTCCCCTGATTAACAAACTTAAACTGGACTTTCAGAGATGGCGTATTCTCCATTTTACTTTAGCTGGTAAAGTGAATTGTATCAAGATGAATGTATTACCCAGATTTCTGTACTTGTTCCAATGTCCCCTTTTTTTTACCAAAGTCTTTTTTCACTTCAGTGGATAAACTTCTATATTTTTTTCTATGAGGCGGTGGGAATCCAAGAATACGTAAAGCATTCCTCCAGAGAGATAGAACACACGGAGGACTAGCCCTTCCTAACTTGATGTATTATTACTGGGCAGCGAATATATACAAAATATTGTTTACTGGCTTTACACCCCAGAAACTGACTGGTGTCAAACAGAAGCCAATTCCTGTTTCTCCTCCTCTTTGTCAGCCTTAGTCACTTCCAATCTCCCCTTCAGGCTTCGCGCTACACATCCAATCCAATTGTTGTCAACACTCTTAAAATGTGTACTCAATTCCATGCTACATTTTTAAATTCTGTGATTTCTCTAGTCAAGGTCCTATATGTAAATAATCACCTCTTCCATCCAGGAAAACTGGATTCAGCTTTCAGGTTGTCACTAAGTTAAAATGACCTTTATATTTGATGGCACCTTTATCCAATTTTGAAGAGCTTTTCTATCAAATGTAATCTACCCCATTCAAGTTTATTTAGGTATTTACAAATCGCGCCAGATTATTCGCACTCAAAACCCAACCTTTCCAATTCCTCCGCACGGATCGGGTCTGCATGCCCTGTATATATATCTTCTCTTCAACTAAAGGGACTCATATTTTTTAGATAATCATGTCCCTTGATAACCCGTCACTCGATAAAATCTGATCTGAGTGGGAATGAGAGATCACTGATGATTATTGGTCCACTATGTTTAAAACCCTTTCTGAAGCATTTGATTTAGTTGCAGCCTAGTGCAGAAATTGCTATTTTTGGAGTACCAAACAACAATCGTTCTCTGACCAATAGACAGCTGGATGCCATTGCCTTTGCCTCCGTAAGCCCGCAGAAGGATTTTATTGGATTGGAAATCGATCAATCCTCCCTTAGCCTCTCTTTGGCTCAAAGATCTGATGCTGTTCCTAAAATTATAAAAAATTAAGTATACCATTCGAGGGTCAACCAACTAATTTTATTCCACCTGGGACCAGATGATATCCTATTTTGAACAGCTCCAAACACTTCCTCCAGATTAGTACTCTTGTCCCCAACCCCACCCCTTGAGACTACTGCTGTAGGCCTATAGGATCACCTAATCACCAGAAATTAGGCTGTTACATTTTTGCTTGTATTGAAGTAACATTGTTGTATACTTTTGTTTTCTGATATGTAACTCAATGACTTTGCCTTTCTTTGTAAATGTGTTTGGAGGCATTCTGGGGGAGGTCAAAGAGGGACAAAAAGGGGAGAAATGTACAATGTCTTTACATTTGATCTTTCATTCGTTGTGAATAAAAAATATTATATAAAAAAATATAGAAATGCATTTGTCTACAATTATTTTTGCCACGTTTATTCTTTTAGACACCTTAATGCATACTTTTTAATTATTATTTGAGCAAAAAATTTAGAAATATTGTAAAACATTTTCCTTAAAGTATAATTTTGAAAGTATTAACTTTTAATTATTTTTACTGTCCCCACTACAAAAACAAAATACTTAAATACATGTAATTTTGTCCTTAACATTGAATTGAAATACTGTCAAATTCCAGTCATTCCTATGGAGGACTGCTTGAAGGGAGTGCCAATATGGCCGATCAGGTGGCTTCAAAGACTCTCATTGGCCATTACACAGCAATCCATATTATATTATATATTGTACATCATATTTACCAATCCAAAAATTGTTAGCTGACATGGCTAATTGAGTGACTCAGTGACTGACATAACAAAATAAACTGTTGATGCAAAACCACATATTGAAATTGCACCTTCTGTATTCTACTATTTTAACTCTCAACGGGGGGGGGGGCGTAATTGGAAATTGTTCCACGGCCCTACAAAAAGCCGTTGCCCATCCCTCAAGAACATCCATAAACTTTTGATTTGTTTTGTTTTATGATGAGTTTGCCATCTGTTTCCTGACACCAGGGATTTTCCTCCTTTGAACTTCCTACACAATTTCCAGGCATTTCATCATAACCACTGTTTTGAAATCCTCTTCCTCCTCTCTCAACAGGAAAACGATGAAGTCTTGGTAGCAGAGTTTGGTTGAAAGGGACATGCCGATGGTGGTATTCCTGGTGTCTGCTTCGAGGTGGTCAAAGTAGCCAATGTCACACTACTGGCCCTTTACAAGGGCAAGAAAGAAAGACCTTGATCATGGAAAATGTATACACTCAAACAATAAATGGAAAACATTTCTAGGTGCTTATTATGAGGATATGAATTCTGAAATGTGTAAAATGTCGTAGACATGTAAATGTTTTATTTCTATAGGGTTAATAGTTCGCATAAAACATGTGGTAGATAACTATAAAGGAAGCAGAACGGTATAGCCTCTTTCTCACTTTTTTTTCTCGCTCTTTTTTTTGTATTGTTGCAATGCAAAGTATTCTAATTGTATGTACCTTTAAATGTCCCTGCATAAATTGCAATGCATGATACTGCTAGTCTGGTGTTAAACAAATCTATATGTTAAATTTGAGATTCTTCAAAGTAGCCACCTTATGCCTTGATGACAGCTTTGCACACTCTTGGCATTCTCTCAACCAGCTTCATGAGGTAGTCACCTGGAATGCATTTCAATTAACAGGTGTGCCTTTCTTTCCTTCTTATTGCATTTGAGCCAATCAGTTGTTCTGACAAGGTAGGGGTGGTATACAGAAGATAGCCATATTTGGTAAAAGACAAAGTCCATATTCTGGCAAGAACAGCTCAAATAAGCAAAGAGAATCAACAGTCCATCATTACTTTAAGACATGAAGGTCAGTCAATCTGGAAACATTTCAAAGACTTGAAAGTTTCTTTAAGGTGCAGTCGCAAAAACTGTTAAGAGGAGACTGAGAATCAGGCCTTAAATTTGACCAAGAGGAGAGTGATGGAGTGTTGCATCAGATGTCCTGTCCTCCACAATCACCCAACCTCAACCCAATTGGGATGAGTTGGACCGGCAGAGTGAAGGTAAAACAGCCAACAAGTGCTCAGCATATGTGGAACTTCTTCAAGACTGTTTGGAAAAGAATTCCAGGTGAAGCTGGTTGAGAGAATGCCAAGAGTGTGCAAAGCTGTCATCAAGGCAAAGGGTGGCTACTTTGAAGAATTACAAAAATTATATTATTTGAACTAGTTTAACACTTTTTTGGTTACTACATGATTCCATATTGTGGAATGTAGAAAATAGTCAAAATAAAGAAAAACCCTTGAATGAGTAGGTGTGTCCAAACTTTTGACTGGTACTGTATTAACACATGTATTGTTGGTCCCATGTTTCATGAACTGAAATAAAAGAACACAGAAATGTTACATATGCACAAAAAGCTTTTGTCTCATCTCCTGCACAAATGTATTTACATCCCTGTTAGTGAGCATTTCTCCTTTGCCGAGATAATCTATCCACCTGACGTGTGGCATATCAAGAAACTGATTAAACGGCATGATCATTACACAGGTGCACCTTGTGCTGGGGATAAAAGGCTTTGTCACACAACACAATTTTGTCACACAACACAATGCCACAGCTGTCTCAAGTTTTGAGGGAGCTTGCAATTGTCATGCTGACTGCAGAAATGTCCACCAGAGCTGTTGCAGGATAATTTTATGTGAATTTCTCCACCATAAGCAGCCTTCAACGTCGTTTTAGGAAATTTGGCAGTAAGTCCAACCGGTCTCACAACTGCAGACCAGAACAGGACATCCACATCCGCCTTCCTCACCTGTAGGATCTAACAGGGATGTACCACCTGGGCAGCTGATCAAACTGAGTTCTCACAACCAAAGAATGTATGCAGAAACTGTCTTAGGGAAGCTCATYTACGTGCTCGTCATCCTCACCAGGGAATTAACCTGACTGCATTTCAGCGTCGTAACTGACTTCAATGGGAAAATGCTCACCTTCAATGGCAACTGGCATGCTGTAGAAGTGTGCTCTTCGTGGATCAATCCTGGTTTCAACTGTACCGGGCAGATGGCAGACAGCGTGCATGGTGTCTTGTGGGTGAGTGGTTTGCTGATGTCGACGTTGTGAACAGAGTGCCACATGGTGGAACTTCACACAGCCATTGAAGAGGAGTGGGACAACATTCCACAGGCCACAATCAACAGCCTGATCAACTCAATGCGAAGGAGATGTGTCAYGCTGCATGAGGCAAATGGTGGTCATACCTGATACTGACTGGTTTGCTGTTGCACACCCCCTTTTTTTAAGGTATCTGTGACCAACCAATGCATATCTGTATTCCCAGTCATGTGAAACACATAGATTAGAGCAAAATTAATTTATTTCAATTGACTGATTTCCTTATATGAACTTTAACTCAGTAAAATCTTTGAAATTCTCACGTGTTGTGTTYATTTTTGTCCAGTGTATTTAGTTTGAGAACTTACAAAATAAAAACTTTGACAGACTTAGCAAAAGGACACCAATGTGTTCTGTGGAGAGAGAAAAAAAGTGATTGTTCCAATATTTGCATAATTGTTGTGGAGGATGGCAGTGAGGGTTATCAAATCAGGTTCACCTCTTCTGTTCTCCTCGAGCTCATGGTTGCCACTAGTTACACAAAATCAAAATTGGCTATATTGTCAAAGTTCATGAGAACAAAAATGTGCTTTTTGGTCTGAATATAAGGTTGGGATTAGGCATAAGGTTAGCAGTGTGGTTAAGGTTAGGGTTCAAATCAGATTTTAAGAAGATAAATAGTTGAACTGGGCTCGGTTTATGACTTTGTGGCTGTGATACCTAGTGACGACCCGAGCTCATTAATTATAGAATGTTCATATTTGAAGATGGCAGAAAGGCCCGTCTTTGGCAATGACAAAGAGTACAATGTTGGCTAAAGAGACTGGTATCTCAGTCGCTAGTTAGCATTGGCTCACAAAATGACCTCAAACTTCATTCATACTGGATACAGAGACTTAAAAAGGGTATCTACAAGTTAATCTGACTCTGGGGTAGATAAAGGGCCTCATTGCCAAAATCCTGAAGAAGTCCTCACTGTACACAAAGAACATTCACTGTCTTCTTGGTAAGCAACTCTAATGTAGATTTGGCTTTGTGTTGTAGGTTATTGTCCTGCTGAAAGGTGAATTCCTCTTCCAGTGCCTGCCTGTGCTTAGCTCCATCCCATTTATTTTCATCCTGAAAAACTCCCCAGTCTTTGCCGATGTCAAGGATACCCATACCATGATGCAGCCGCCACCATGCTTGAAAATAAGGNTTGAGTGAAGTTAATCTGTGATGTGTTGGATTTGGCCAATTTTTTTTTATTTTTTTGCAATATTACTTTAGTGCCTTGTTCCATACATATGCATGTTTTGGAATATTTGTATTCTGTATATTTCTATAAATTTTGGTAATTATTTTGGAGTCACTACACTGTTGTTGGGGGGTGAGAGAAAAATGTAAATACCTGCTTTGTTTAATATTAATAGTTAACAACTATGTGCTTAACAAATAGTAAGACATTTCTATTCTACCAATGCTGTGCTTCTGAGAAACTTGGTCACATGCCATAAGACAAAGAGCCTATGAGAGTGACCATAGTGTCACAGTTCAACCTGTTGTCATGACTCTCCTGTGAGGATACAAAGATCAAGTTACAGTGGATCAGCATCTACAGAGCCCTCTCACCCGCAGAGGGAAAGAGGGACTGGTGTGGGGGTTCTATGACACACGCCAATCGTAAATTGTAGGCAGCAGACGACGCCTTTCGGTCTCTAATGTTGGTGAATGGAATCTCTTAGTTTTTGGGCGGCAAAACCTTCTGTAAAAACATCCATCAGTGAACACTGGGACAATTTATTTCAACTTCCAAATGTGGGGAATGATGAGAGATGGAATATGGGAAATTAATGTCTATTTTGTGATGTCATTAAAAATGGTATAAACGTGATATAACAAAAATATTGTAACTTGAAGAGTTTTCAAACTGTGTAAATCAGGTTTACATCCGTTACGCTGTGTAGGAAATATCAAGGATGAAGATAATATTGTTGTTAAGATAGGAATGTGATTTTGGTTTTCTAATGAGATCACAGTTTTTGATGATGTTTTGCCCCGTAACTAGCCACGCACGAGGGAGCTCAGAGAGAATGTCAGTATGACGGAAATGCCCCTTTTTATCCAAGTGTATAAAAGATTGAGTTAAGAATTAACATACCAGACTAGAAGGACCACAAGCTCCAGCTAGGTCTCCATTTGTCACGACCCTGAAAATCAACACGAGTTGAAGACGACAAAGTAGCCTCTAACAATCAATGTTACGGTTGAGTAGCTGTTCTAAGTACTGTGTCTAAGAAAGAGAATTTAAGTAGGACCATCCGGTTATTCTCTTCAATTCATCGTTGCCTACACTGCTCTCATCACCACTCTGGGGATCATCGACACGGCTGATTATCTGTCCTCAGAAGACCACTCTTCCAGAACGAATGAAAGTTAACACAGATAACTAAGGAGAAGGACATTGTGATCTCTTGTGGACAATCAGAGCCTACACTTACGAACTAAGGAGAAGGCCCAATCAAACCCTTTTCACGAAGCGGAACCCTTTTCATGAAGGCCTGGGTCCAACAGAGATACACAATGAAGACCTTCAACACATAAATACATGCATTACTTCTTACCCAAACGGGCGGCAGTTCGTGGCAAGATATTAGGATTACTGTGAGCGTAGTTCCCAAATCTACCCAAGTGTTGTCTCTCTTTCTTTCTCTCTCTCTCTTTAACTCTCAATCTTTTGTAACAAGTGTCATATTGTGTTAATACGATGAAAACAGGTCCCTAGCGGACTAAGTTTCTAATCAATAACCTATACCGTGTGTGTGTGTGTACTCTGTGTTATCATTTAGTTTGTTAGTACATAATCAAATAAATTTGTGTGGTACGGAATGATCAGTAAGACTGGGGTTTGTGCAGATTCAAGTGGTCTGCGATGTTCAGAATGAGACTGATATGAGGTAATGATTAATAAGTGACTTATCGATATATATAACTTATATATATATTCTTGAGTTTAATTCGGGAGATGGTAACTCGTTGAACAACTTCTTCCGTGTTGCCTCAAATTCCTAATGAGTTAATTGTTACATGATTAATATAATCTGGTAACAATTAAACATAGTAGGTAATGATTCGATAAATAACAGTCATGACATTAATTAAAGTCACGTCACGACATATTGGAGCCCCGTGCGAAGAATCTAAGATAAATCCAGGCCTTACTGTTGAATTCAGTCTATATGAATTGTGTAGCAAAGTAAGTTATACACCAATAGCGCTATAGGCAGGATTATTGTTGAGTGGCGTGTGTGTGGTTCCTTTTCATCCAGATACTAGTAGGGAGAGATTGGTGTTGTATATCTGACGAAAAGTCAGTGTGTAGGGTGACTCCTTGGGCCAAAACGAAGTACTATTTATGTCTCTCGCGTTTCAGAAGCGAGTAGACTCTGTCATTATTAATTTCTAGAGCGAGGACATATGGGCCGGCCGATTATAGAAATTTGAGTAGATATAGTCGTTTGAACGAAACTGACTTATCCCTCCATCTTTCACATTTCAGTAGCGTGAGTACATACGGCGGGTATTTATTTTATGTTTCCGCGTGTTCTGGTAAAACATTGCTAGTAAAGGAAACGCAGAAAGGGTGAACGTGAGACATCATTATTAAACCCGTTCCCGTGTTTATTGCAGTGTATCAAATACTTGTTCTCCCCACTGTATAGTCGTTTGAACGAAACTGACTTATCCCTCCATCTTTCACATTTCAGTAGCGTGAGTACATACGGCGGGTATTTATTTTATGTTTCCGCGTGTTCTGGTAAAACATTGCTAGTAAAGGAAACGCAGAAAGGGTGAACGTGAGACATCATTATTAAACCCGTTCCCGTGTTAAAGGGGACCCTGTTGTACTTGGAAGTGAGATGCGTGTTGAAGGATCGCCAGTAATTTAAAAATATATGTTTCATGTGGCACACGCCTCCTCACCTCTGTTACACTGTATGATATCCAACCAATCTCAACTGATTGGATATTKTTGTCTCATTCGATTTAACAAGGAAGTTAAATTGCCAAACAGACCTTGTTCCAGGTTGATAATTTGGATAACCCCTAAATTAATTTMTTCCAACCAATGAGACATTTTAAACTTTCCCACATTAACCTAGATACATCGATGCTTTCAGGTTAATTAAAGTTTAATTCCCAAATAGCYTTTACAGGTATGATTAATCAATAACATTGTTTAGTCAATTAAAATTGCTTTTGCAAGTTCATTAATAGCCCAACTCCCATATTACTGATCCAGTATTGAAGATTCATTGACGTCTATAAACTGATTCAAATTATTTTTGCAGCTTCCAACGACTCAAAACCCAAAATTTACATAAATTGAAATAACTGATAATCATAATAATGAGCAAGCTATCAGATGGGTTGCCCCCCATTCCCCCGCTWAKAAGTGAATCCTCACCCATGGAAAGATTGATCGCTGACCTCAGCAGCGATGCAAATCCTATGCCGAAGGGCTGAGAGTGTTATATCACAATGCCATAAGCGAAAAAACTGCAGCAATTGCGACCGACGCCCTCCACACTAGGCCAGCCGGCACAGGCCTTGTAAATGTTCTCTCCAGTTTAGCCCTGAACTATGCCCACCAGCAGAGATGGACAATGGTCCAATACCTCAATGACCAGCAGAAGCACGAGCAGGCAACTGTTGAGATGAAGGGACAGGTGGAGAGAACAGGAAGTTAATGATAAAAGCCGACAAAGACAAGATACGGCTAGCCGAGGACCTGCATTTGAGGACAGAACAATTTAACAAGTCCGTCTATAGGAACAACTCAATTTAGCGAAAAATAAATACGACAAAGTTCACGCAAAATGAGATGAATCTGACGAGCTAGCTAAAAACAAGGGCGAGCAACCTGAAGCCCTGCAAGCAATTTTGAGTGACATCACTCAAAGCAATAATGTTCTATTCCAAAAGCTGCAGACCAAAGACGATCAGTTAATGAACACAATGACCAAGTTGGATGACAAAACAGCAGAACTCATTGAAGTCGCYKRTCAAATGAACGATGAGAGAACCCAGGTGAGAAAGTTGGAAAAAGTGACCTCTAAGCARGCGAAGGACGTCTCATCACTGAATCTCTTGCTCCGCACTCGAGACCTCTGCCTGCAAGCCATGAGAGATAAGTATGAGSCCGAACGGAGCAAGTGCAACACTCATGTGTCTAATATAAAWACCCTAGGCTCCCAAGTGGACTCTGTGATACTGCAGAATACCACCCTTATGTACCATTTGGAGGAACTCCAGAACAGTCACGCACTATTGTGGGACTACCCATCCAAGCAACCTAGCTTGCAAACGGAGCTCAAGGAACAAAGGAATGTAGACAACAGGAGGTTTTAGACTTCACCTCTCTTAGAGGTCCCTCAGTCTTTCCCTTTTTGCCATTCGGCCCATAGTAACATGGTGCCTCCTCGCCAATAAAGCCAAAGCTTGGCTTTTCCTCTTGGCCTTTCGGCCCAAAATTCCCCACAAGAGGGAGCAGACGCTCCCCGCGCACACCTGGCGCAGAAYGCCTTGACAAAATAGTTTAAAACTTCCGCACCTTTGTCCCCGTGCCAAACTGCACTGAGACATTCTTAGCAGACGTAGAGGATACCTTGGATGGCTACCCCAACACTATGAATACTGACAGGCTTTACCTGTTGAATCGAACGTCCAACAGATATGTGACAAGGTTCATCCGTCTACAACAGGAACACATGCAAAATGACTACGCTAAACTTCCCAATAGAATTCAGTGGTTCTGCGACTCGCAAACACGACAGCTCGCTGGCTAACAACGTCAAATAAGCTTGGGAATGAACACCTACAAGCTTTCGAAAGTGAGCCGGGCTAAGAGCCCGGACATCTTGGTTTTCAAGCTTAGGAGGGAGCTATCACTYCAGTTGGAGTGTGCGACATCAGGGACAGGAGCAGCAAAAGATGACGCACAAGGTGGGTGGCTACTACGTAACCACCACACCGATAACCACCACAGTCACGGTAGCTATAAAGAACATCCCCATCAAAACAGGTCCCGCAGAGATCGATCCGGCCGCTACATTCCTGGACCTAACCCTCACAAAGGGTCAGGGCACAAGGGTAACAAGCATAAGAAGAGCAACAAAGGGTTCAATGACGATAAAAACGTCAACCGAAACTCTCGAGAAGCTCTGATAAGAGTTGTACTGCAGCGGAAGAAATTTGAGAAAGAGGAGAAAGGATAAGACACCATGACTAGGCGTACAATTGCCAGAGAACGAGTCCACCGAAATTAACTCTTTGCGAGGACGTCAACGTTCACATTACCCCCGCCCTCACTCAAATCCCTGTCCAGGGCATGCTCGATCTAGACACAAGACCATGTGTTTTGTCTACAGACTCTGATACAGATGTGGAGACGCACAAGGTAAGCAGCGTTGTAACAGCTGATTMCTCTCCCATTCCGATAGAGGACCCACTGGGTCACGAAATGGAAGAACATTTTTCAAGACAGATAACCCAACACTCTCCACTTTGTTGGGGATATGACGAGAAAAAACAACTCGAACCTCAACGTACCTCAACGTGGTCTTAAAGGACTGTTTGACCTGTGATGCACTGATAGATTCAGGTTAGACTATTTCCCTCAAATCTCAATTTGCTGGATGAACTCAAAAGGGCAGTGGATCCAGCAAAACGATGGTTAGAACCCAGCACCAAACTTCAAGGTTTCACTCAGGCTACCTCACCTCTAACCAAGCGTCTCCTAAAACTGAACTTCAAAAGCGTGTCACTTATCCACCCTGTGCACGTGACTAGCATTGACACCGAGCATATGCTGATTGGGATAGATTTAATTGACCGTATGGTACCACTGATGGATTGGAAAACCAACCAAGTCTGGTCACAAATAACTATGCCAACTCCATTGACTCCACCGCCTTCATCAAAGGCTACCTGCAGTACATTATGCAACGACGTGGGTT